>NC_136017.1:5907806-5980306 GCF_048128805.1 Centroberyx gerrardi
GCCTCGTATTTTCCCTCCCTTCCTCTTGACATCCCTACCTTCTTCCCTCCTTTCCTCTCTCCATTCCTCCACTCCTCCCTATCTATCTCTTCCTTCTCTACTCCTCCTTCACTCTCTCCCTCCTGTCCATCCATCTCTCTTCTCTCACCTCCCTCCATCCCTTCTTCTTTCCTTCCCTATTTGTACCTATATTTACCTTCCTCCATCCCTCCTACCCTCTGTCCTTCCCTTCACCACTTTCTCTCAGTTTATCTCTCTCTCTCTCTGTCTCTTCTTCCATCTGTTTGCACTTGAAAGCTTGTCCCTCTCTTCCTCCTCCTCTCTCTCCCTCCATCTCTCACTCCCCTTTCCTTCCTTCTTTCCTTCTACCCATCCTTCCTTCCTTCCTTTCCCCCCTTGTCCCTCACCCTTGCATCCACGACTCCTCTTTGCTGGAGTTCTGACACACACACACACACACACACACACACACACACACACACACACACACACACACACTCACCTACTCTCTCCTCCACTCACTCGCTCCCTCTCTCCTCTCCTTCTTCCCTTCAGGGAGGACGGTCCATCGCCATTCTAGACACATAACCAGTCCCAGCCACAAGTGACAGCATCACACACACACACACACACCCCTACACACACACACACACACACACACACATACACAAATCCACACGCACGTGCACGGACATGCATGTGCACACACACGCCGCCCTCCATCCGTCACATTTACATTTCAAACTGCCTGCGCTTCCACCAACACATCCATTATTTACCAGCCTCTGGCCAAAGAGGAGAGCACCGTATTCACACTCCCCAGGTAGTGTGTGTGTGTGTGTGTGTGTGTGTGTGTGTGTGTGTGTGAGGGACATGTAGGAGTGCCCTCTCTCCCTCATCTACTCTCTCTCTCTCTCTACACCTCTCTACTTCACACTGTTACACTTCTTTCTGCTGTTTCTCTCAGCACCCTGCAATCATTATTGTATTTTCTAAAGTTCACACACTAAATTCCACTTTCTCTTCTCATTTTCCTCCCTCTCTCTCTCTCTCTCTCTCTCTCTCTCTCCCTCTTTTAGAAGTCGATTATTGACCGTTTGGTACCGTCACAAAAACCGCACGTCACCCGAATCTGACAAAAATGAAAACTCTCAGTGGATTTTGTTTTTGAAGCGCAAAAGTAGACTCCCTGATGGAAAAAGTGGAATGAGTGAAGCTTAAATGATAGATGGGAAAATAACAGCAAAAGGAAAAGGAAGAGGCCTCTATCTCTCTTTTTCTCTCATTCTCATTACATTTATGAGCGTTTGTGGGCTGCAGAATGCAATGTGTACGGTGGGAGAAGAGGGTCTGACTGTATTCAGATGTCAATTGTGCCTGTGTGGGCTACTGGCACTGCAGTTTTTTGTTTTTTTTGTGTGTATTCACTTTTGTAGTTGTTGCTGGTGTGTGTGAGTGTCTTAGTGGGTGTGGGAGGCTTTTTTTTAAAGATATTTTTAGTTAGTTTTCCTCTGTCTTGTGAGATGTTTCATTAAAAAAAACAAAAAAAACATCAAAACTCAAAAACTCTCTATTTCTCTTTCTTTCTCCAAGAAGGTACACTACCAGTCAAAAGTTGGACACACCACATTTTTCTTAATTTTTTACTGTTTTCCACATTTTAGAATAATAGTAAAGACATCAAAACTATGAAATAACACAAATGGAATTATGCAGCGATCAAAAAAGTGTTAAACAAATCAAAACTATCTTATATTTTAGATTCTTTAAAGTAGCCGCCCTTTGCCTTGATGGAAAGTCAAAGGCTTTGGAAAGAAATTCATACATAGGATCAACTTCATTATTTATATTTGTCTAAGAAACAAATTTCAAGCATTTAAGCATAAGCCTTTAGATCAGAATGGCTTTAAGAGAATGTGTGTGCAGTGTGTTTGTATGTGTGAGTGCATGCTTGCATGGACATGTGGGCGTGTTCGCATGTGGAATTCGCAATTATGTGCGGCGTGTGAATGCGAGAGCGTGCGTGGGTAACGCACGTTTGCTCGCGCGCTCACATGCGCGATGCGTGATTCACACCCTGACCGCTGTCTTTTAAGCGCGGAGGGTGTGTGTGTGTACGTAGTGTGTGCGCGATTCACACTCTCCCGCCACGTCAAAGCAGGAAGACAGAAGAAGAAACGGCACATTCTGTCCATCTCCGTCGCACACACACACCTCCTCTTGCTGTTTATCTAGCCTCTCTGCACCTCCGGATGCCTCCTCACACCTCCTCCACACGAGGTGAGAGCTCAGAACGACAGGTTGACTCTCGTTTATTTATACGGACTGATTGTATGATATATATTTCATCCCGTGATGAGGTGTGTGTGTGATGTGAGTCTAGCTCACGCCGCCGATT
This sequence comes from Centroberyx gerrardi, assembly GCF_048128805.1. Taxonomy (NCBI): domain Eukaryota; kingdom Metazoa; phylum Chordata; class Actinopteri; order Beryciformes; family Berycidae; genus Centroberyx; species Centroberyx gerrardi. The sequence goes on from NC_136017.1 coordinate 5,910,205, forward strand.
GTTACGGTTTTCTGCGTCTTTGCTGCTGCCGCCATCATGTCCGAGACAAATTTCCTTGCAGGGGCAATAAAGTTTACGTTTCGTTATGATATGTTGACTTATCTTAGTCTTTCTCACTGTCCTATAAGTCAATATGATTGCTGCTATATTACTAACTACTCCTAAAGCCATTGTCTGTGTGTCTGTTTCTTCAAAGTCCTCCTCATGCCAAGAGTACTAATATGTTTTAATGAGCCTTGGCACCAGGGAAAAGCTAAATGTATTCAATATGGCTAGGAGAAAGTGTTTTAGTGCATTTGCTATAGATAAATAAAAAAAAAGTGATAGTGAGTGTCTTATGTTCATCTCTACAGTCTATATCTATGAGGGAATCGATCAATTAATCACTCAATCTGTGGATTGATTAATCAACTAGGCTATCAGTCTGTTTTGTCTTTATACAGTGTTCATTTTTCTCAAAAATATCCCGATGCTGATTTTTTTTTTTTTATGTAAGTAACCTAGCGAATAAATGAATGAATGATACTTCAGAGTGCAGAAAAGGCCAGAAATCCCTCTTGCTTTGATCTGTTATATTAAGAGAGGGAGGCAGAGAGAGGCCAACAGGAGGGAGGCTATTGTGGGCTAGCGGCTATGTAAAAGGGTGTGAGGGTGGCCTAGTTAAAGCACTCATAATGGATTACATTATGCTATAAACACACTCTCCTCCTGCCAGTAGTCTGACTTCCCCGCCCGAGTCACCTAAACGAGCCAGTAAATGGATGGTCCTGTTTCATCGCTGAACATCTGAGGTTTTAACCTGCGGATCCGGCGAAGCCTTCTCGACTCTCGGCCTTTTGCCTCGTCTGCGAACGAGTGCGTACCTCCTTTTTTCAAAAAAAAGACAAAAAAACTGCTAAAGCGGGTTTCGATTGTTTTTTTCGTTGAATATGCAGAACGGAAGGAAAGAGCAACGGGAAAGGTGACGCGCTTCTCGGTTGATGGAGCGCTGCTAATTGAGAAAAGATGCATCCGAGTGATCTAGCCGGAGTTCGTGTGATGATTTATCAAAACAATCATGTTCAAAACCCAAAGGTGGACGCGCCGCTCTTTGTTGATGTGGATCCAGAACTATTCGCCACGGACTGCGGGCCTCTTCCTTCATCTGTGCTGTGCACCGAAGGATTGCGGGATTGCTGGCCGAGCCTCTTGGCACGGGCCGCCGCGGTTGGCTGGCGCCGCGGCGATGAAGCGGTGTGATGTTCTCTCCAGCAGACCCCCGACCGCTACGCCGGTAGGCCACAACAACACACCTTGGCCGCCGTTCCTGGCCACCGGCCGCCGCGACACGCCGTGGTCCAGCTCCGCTCGACGGAAAACACACGCCGACTCTTCTTTCTTCTTCTTCTCTTCTCTCCATCCCTTTCCCTTTTTAGCGATGAGATGTTTCACTGGAGAACATCAAAAGTCTCTCCTCTTGTCTTTTTCTTTTCCCAGTATTGCTGTGAATTGTTTCATGAAACAACATCAAGTCTCTTCTCTTCCCTCCACCCTTTTATTTATTTATTTATTTTTTTACCTTGTTAGCTGTGAGATGTTTCGTTAGAGAACATCAAAAGTGAAAGTCTCTTCTCTTCTCTTCTTCCCTCCACCCTTTTTCCTTTTAAGCTGTGAGATGTTTCATTGAAGAACATCAAAAGTCTCTTCTCTCTTTTCTCCTCTACACCTTTATTCCTGTTTAACTGTGAATTGTTTCATTAAGGAGCATCAAGTCTCTTCTCTTTTCTTTTCATCACTTCACTTCTTGTCTTTTCCATTTCTTTTCTTCTCTTACTTGGTCCTCTCTATTCCTGTTTAGCTGTGAATCGTGAATCGTATCATTAAAGAACATCAAGTCTCTTTTCTTCACTTCTCACTTCTGCTCATATCTTCTCTTTCCTGTCCTCTTCTCTTCTCTTCTCTCATATGTTTTCCTCACCATTTTAGCATCTTTCCTTTCCACATCCTTCTTTTGCAGGCTTCTTTTCTCACACAGCCAGATGAGCAGACTCCGAAATAGCAGGCGTCATATTTTTGTATTTTTGTATTTCTAAAACATCCAGAGATGTCACAACATTGGTGATGCTAAGTGTTAAGACATCTCACGCTGCTTTTCATGCCGCCTCAAGCCTAACCACCTGCACTGTGGACAGCAGTCTGTTCCTTCACACCTCTGCAGCGCTCATACAAGGTGCGATGATTTCTTTAAGGGATACAGCAAGTTTATGGGCCTGTTGGTCAATTTACCCGTCAAGTGACAAGAACATAGACACCAAAATCACCCAAGCGTCCCCGTTAGATCGTTCCCTCTGCTGCTCCATGCTAACTCTTTAGCATTCACTATGTTGAGTGATAGTAGGCGACTAGCATCATCGAAAGCAAGAAGACTGGCCTTTAGATTCATACATTTTCAAAACTTAATTATCATTAACTCAGTACAGCTGATGCAGCCATGGTTTATTTGTCAAACTATTTCAGGTGAGCAAACCCACGTATTCATCCGCTGCGCAGTGATTTTTAGCTGCACACAGTCTCCCATTGCTCACCACATTCACTTCCTATGTAAACAGGAAAAGTAGTCCCCGGTGAAACGATTATAAAAGATATAGATCTAAAAAAAAATGGTATATTTTTAAGGAAACCATGGGGAACGTGGGATAGTGGGACTCCAAAAATCCAGAAAACAGAAAGACTTGGTCTCAGTTTATCATTTTGTTTATTTTGGCTTCATCAGGCGTTTCGGCATAAAGCCTTCATCAGAGCACATATATATTTATATCTTATTTAGAGTAAATTTCATTAATCTCATCTAGATATTTTCTTTGATTGATTACTATTTAGCTTTACAGCTGCTACAAGTTCTCATTTCCTCACTTTTTGGTCACTCAACATAGTGTATGCTAAAGTGTTAGCATGAAGTGTTAGCATGAAGTGTTAGCATGAAGTGTTAGCATGACGTGTTAGCATGACTTGGTGTTTTCCTTTAAGCTCACAGCAACGTTTATGCGGCATTAAAGTGCACCTGGCTCCTCTGACTGAGCTCGGCCAGTCATTTTTCAACAGAGACAGTAGTTTAGCCAAACCCCCTTTTTTTTATAGTACAAATTACCTAAGAAAAATAGTTTCCAGGCAAGTGAAAACACATGGAGTCGATTCGGATATATTTTGTCTGTTGTGGAGAGGGCATCTTGGAGAAAGACAGCTCCTTCCCTTGTTGCAGACCTAATCTCCCACAACATGTGTGGGCCATACGGCTGTTCAGTCTCTCCGCTCTGGACATCCCATAATATCCTCTTGGCACAGCTACAGTCGGAGGTTCGCACAGCACCTGTGTGTCACTCTGCTCCTGTGTGTGTGTGTGTGTGTGTGTGTGCTGTACTGTATGTGTGTGTGTCCGAATACAAACCTGTGGCACCTGGTCAGGCCTAAATGCACACAGCTGTGTGGCACTGTGATGTGTGTATGTGTATGTGTGTGTGTGTGTGTGAGAAAACATAAAAAAGGGGAAAAAAAGAGTCAACAGTCTTGATATGTGTGTGTCTGTGTGTATCGGTATCTGTGTACGTCTGTGTATGCGTACGTTTGAGTTTGTGTGTGCGTTCGGGTTTGTGTGTGTGTGTGTGTGCGTGCATAAGTGAAATTACATTACGCTGACATCTGGAGGACCGAGGCCCTGAGGACAAGGTGGCTCAGTTATCTTCACTTAAGTCTGATTTGCAGCAAAGCCTGACTCGCGGCACGCACACTTGAACTCGGGTTCAAAGCCGACCGCCGAACGCAGCACCTGTTACCTGTTTGTACGCACGGCAGATGCAAGGTCACATTCTCCCCATTAAGTTCTTTGCGTAAACTATTGTCGTTCACTCCTTACCAATACACGGGATTTGATGGAGCTATCCCTTGAGCTATTAAACTAGGGTGAGTGCCAACGCGGAAACCTGGCTTTGATTTCAGCGTAGAAGGGTGAAAAGCTATTCCAGAACCGTCCTTAACATAGATCAACTACACTTCACTTGGGCTGGGTGACACACTAGAGGACTTTTAAAACCCGAGCTGATTTCGACAACGCATTGTATCGCACAGATTTCAATCAAGTGTGTCCCCATGCAGCCTCAGGCTTAGTCTGATTTAGGCAGGTGAGAATAATGCCATTCGAACTCGGGTGGCACCAAATAACGGCACCGAAACCGCCTGGAAATGAGTCTCCTTCCTCCTCCAAGCAAACTGTGGTGCGGTTTGTTAGGAGTGAGAGCGTAACACCCCAAAACACAAGGTTTTATGGGGGACACGGCTGTTGACTTCTGATATATTAGATGTCAACAGCCGTATTTGTTTTAATAAGTAATTGGTAAGTTTTCAGTTATATCCTACAAAGGTTTTCAATTATATCTACTCATTTTCTTCAGTGGTTTCTACTCATGTTTTCTATAGGTTGTTCTCAGTATTTCAGTTACATCTACTCAATTTATTTGGCAATCGTGCTAAATCAATTGATTCAGACATAATCTACTCAATATTGAAGGTGTGTTTTACCTGATTTCAAAGCTTTAAAATCAACTCAATATTTTTAAGTGTAAAAATGTTTCACTAATTAAATTAAGTAATATGCAGTTATACTTTTTAGAGTGACTGACGCTCATATTCAGCTATTTCTTCATGTGTTCTTCGGTGTGAACACCAGCGAAGAAGAGACAGACATCGTGCTTCGCTAAAGTTACAGGAACTGAAATCCAATCAGATCGAATCAAAATCTCTAACCTGGCAGGGTGACAGTTACCAAAACTCTGTCCAGTAATGAGTTACTTGTGAGAAGTGTGAACCAAAACGAACCGAATTACAAAAACACGCAACAACGTAAACTCCTCCGCTACGGTTCGGACCAAAGAAAACAAACTGGGAGTGCTATCGTGGCTTCTCTCATTTATTTATTTCATTTGCAGCTTGCGACTTAAAAAAAACAACAAAACCCCACGACGCGCCCGACTATTTACAGAGAGCTTTTTGTCATCTCAGTCAGCCGGGCCACAAACGCAGGCTGTTTATAGAAGGAAGCCTCTCTGCTCCGCGTCACGTAGCGCGAGACTGGAGGGTAGCGCGCCAAATCAAAGCTCGCCGAGCGCGCGTCATCCTTTGAGGGGCTCTTTGAAATCCGGCCCTCGCCCGCGCATCACGCCGCATTAAGACAAGTTAGCCGAATAAATATTTGACGGCCGGCAGTATCACAAGACGCAGAGAAACCTCCTAGCGTGCAGCTGTTCATCTCTCTCTCTCTCTCCCCCCCCCCACACCTTACCCATCATCCCCCTCTCTCCTCCTCCTCATCCTCCACCCACCCCTCCCTCCTGCCCTCCACCCCGCCTGGCTCCTGCAGACAGAGAGCTGGTTTAAAGCTCAATTGTGCATTTTGCAGATAAAGTAGCAAAACTACTAGAGGCGGTGTTGTGAGCGCTCGTTGCCAGGGCAACACTGGTAGGGAGACCAGGTTCTCCATTACTACTTAATTTAGGCGCCCTAATTGCATTCCACACAATCTGTGGCCACAATGTTATGCAGAGGAAGAGGAAGAAAGGGGAAGAGCGAGGGAGGGGGGGGGGGGAAATAGGTCCTCCGTAAACCCCTGCCTATGAGGGAAAATAAAATGCCTCACAAACCCAATGCGGCGCAAATGGCTTTGAAATTCTCTTTATTGCTGTTTGCGGTGATAAAATGTTTCGCTTAAAGATGAACCAAAACATTAAATTTCAATTTCTCACAATTCTCAAGAGCGCATTATCACGCTTTCTTTAATTTCAGGACAGAGAGTCAGTCGTTGAAAAATGTTAAATGTCATCAACCGCCTCGAAAGTTAAATATATTATTTGCCGAATGAATGGAGGGGATGGAGACTATTGAGCATCTTTGTTTGTGGAGAGATTGAGTGTGTGTGTGTGTGTGTGTGTGTGTGTTTGAGTGAGTGAGTGAGAGAGAGAGAAAGAGATAGGAGGGAGTGAGAGAGGGAAAGAGAGGTAAAATTGCTCTAATTGTTCAAGCTTCTAGCCTTTGAGCTCTTCTTACCCTTCAGAAGAGCACGCACGCACGCACGCACACACACCCACACACACACACACACACACACACACACACACACAGCCCCTGTGAGCCCCACTGTCCCTTTGAACCTCCGCAGGCCGCGGCCCTGGGAGAAAGCCGGCCCACGATGCTTTTCTTCGGCCGGGGGTTTGAAATGATTGGTAACTGTTGAGCCAGTGTTTTCAGGTCGGTGACCCCCAGCGCTGGAGTGCCACAGACACTAGATACAACATCGCCCCAATTATCCTGCACTCTCCCCAGCCACTCCACATACCCAGTGGACAGCGAGCCGCGGCTGCACTGCAAAAAAATACCTTCCTCTTAACAAGCCAGTTAATCTACAGCTTCCAGTCCTAAGATTGTGGTTTTCATTAAAGAAAAAAAACATGTAAAAAGTGTTCATCTCAAGTCATTTAATGTTGGATTTAAGGGCTTATTTTCCAAAATAGTCCAAGATTTTCATATAAATAAATGTTTGTTTTGCGTTTTACATCTCCGGTTTGTTTGGAATAAACAGAAGAAGAAGAAGTTTGTTTGGAATAAACAGAAGAAGAAGAACTGGGTAGTTAGCATGAGCAGCGATAGCCGCCATGGCAGAACAGACGAAGAAGAGAGAAACTCAAACTGCATCAACTCTTTCCTTTAAACGAGAGAAAAAATCTGCAATTATATCTATCTTAGTGAGTCACTTAAGTGGAAAAAAAATCTTTTGATCTGAGATTATTGCACTTTTTTTCAAGAACATTCCTGAATCAAGTGCCATTTTGAAAGAAGCGGAGTGATCTTCTTTATTTCAAGATGCGGCCACCTGTTTCAAGGAAATTCTACATAGAAACAAGTGAAACTGCATTGAAAACAAATGAAATTGCCTCACCCTACTGTCGGATTATTATTTTGGCAGGACAAGTTGGAGGGAAGAATGAACTGACGTGTTCGCTGCGTAAAACAAAGGGAAAACGTTAGAAACATTTGGTGAAAAAGCAAAGAAAAAACTCCCAAAACCATCCGTTATGGCTGCCTCAGAAGTAAAGCTTGTTCCTTACCTGTCCACCAAGTGTTGCTGAATGTTAACATTTGGTCAGTTCAATACTTAATACTTAAATTTGGTATAATAAGAGTTTAAATGGAGTAGATTTTGTTTCACTGGTAGATTGTACATGCAGATGAAGGAGACACAAGAAAATATCAACAAGTACAACCACAAGACAACTGAAAACCATCGGCAAAATGCTTTTTAAAATAAAATTTAGTTGGATAACACATATTGTGTGTGTGTGTGTGTGTGTGTGTGTGTGTATTGGTATGTGCATGCTGATGCTGACGTGTTAATGGTACTGCATGTGTGTCTGTGTTTGTGTGTGTTTTGGGTGTGTGTGTGTGTGCGTGCAGTACAAAAACTGACAAACATGTTAAAGTATTTTTATCTTGTATCCAGACTTATCAAGCTTATTTTAATCATCTTACTGCACTGGCAGATAATTTTACCGGTTTCAACAAATTTTGCTTTTTTTTTTCAGGAGAATATAACTTGTTTCAGGACATTTACTTGGTAAAAGTGAAATTGTCTTGGAGAAAGTTTCTTGTTTTAAGATTTTCTCCATTGTTTTATGATGATTTTTTGAAAGAAGTCATATTGGCATGAATCAAGTGAAATTTACTGAAACCAGCAAGATTCTAAATAAGCTTGATAGGTCTGGAAACAAGTTAAAATCACTGGACAACTTGCACTTCATTTTTTGCAATGTGTGTGTGTGTGTGTGTGTGTGTGATGGGATGTGTGTGTTTGATAGGGAGGTTTGGGTGTGGACGGGGTGGTGGGTGGCAGTTTTGACCCCTGCCACTCTCTCCGACCTGTCCTTTGTCTCTTCTCACCCCGGTCCCCTCGCCCCCCCCACCCTCCTGCCCCCTCACCCTCACCAACAAAAGGACCTCTTGGATCGGGTGGGGGGGTGCGCCTCTTTTATGACTCCTTTTGCCATTTTTTTCTCCCCCCTCCTCCCATTCGGTTTTCAGGCCCATTCGTTCCTGCCTCGTCCTCGGGAGTCCGGGGGCCACCATTTATATCGTTGCCTGGGAATTAAGGCCCCGTGGCCCCTTTTGTTGCGAGGTGGGCCGGGGCAACGATGGCTGGGGCAGGGGGCTCGGGGCAGGGGAGGGCCGCCCCTTTGTTCCGGCAGGCAGAGTGGGCTTCAGTTCCCACAGACCTGGGGGCCGGCGGGGGGCCCCGATGAGGTAATGTTTACAGAGCCGCGCGCCCGCACACAAGCAACCATCGTGCATTTATCAGGCGGTTCTCGCTCGTACGTGGGCCTGCACACACACACGCACACACACACACACACACAGGTGTACATCATAGACAGACACACTCATGCACATATACACCTATTCATACACACATATGCACATGCTTGTCTTACTTGTGACCTTCCATTGCCTGATCTTTTGCTATCCCTTTCTCCACCCACAGCTGAATGCAACAAGTTCATTCTCTGGGGGTTGTTGAAAGGCATTCTGGGAAATGTAGGAAATCACTAACTGAAGTACAAGTAGACGAGGCAGGTTGAGGGAAAGTGGGTACACCAATAAAAAGTAAAAATGCCTTCACTCTGAAGGTCTAAAAGATCAAACTAGTTCTCACAAGGATGGCAAAACAAACACCCACACACACACACACACACACACATCCACCTCTCAATGGAAAGGGGACAGGAGGTCAAAGATCAGGGAAGGGAGGGCACACACACACATCCTCTCACCCATGACACTATACACCACATACTGATGCTCCTACGCCTGGGGAGGCAGGCAGAGGAAGAAGCTGCCTTTATTATCATATCCTGTAAATAAAGATGGACGTAGGGAGTGTGATGTCACCCACAGGTTTCTGAAGGGCCGTTTTGTTTGGCTTTACGAGCACCGCCATGTTGACATTTTTTGGAGCCGGAGCCGCCAGAGCGAAGCCGGGGGGTTGACCGCAGTGACGCAGCGCTGCCTGCTATTGGTCCGTGATCGGCGACCTGCACAGTCACTGGACAGGCGACCTGTCAATCACAAGGAAAACAACCCTGTTTTATAACCATTATATCTCGTTAATGACGCAGTTAATTTGAAAATCGCCATACTGACATATATAAGAAGAAGTGAAATTAGCGACTCGGACCATAACCTCTTGTCGAAAAAATGTATAGACTTTGTATTTTGAGTGAGAAGTTGGGTTGTGGTCCCATTGACTTGCATGGAGTTTGGGCGGGATTTAGAGTCTTTTTGGAGCCGGCCCCTAGCGGACGTTTCAGCCACTTCCTTATTGGCTTCAAAATTCACCCGTGGTTTTGGGCGCTTGGTTATTATCTATGTACACCCCCCCCCCTTCCCCCACACCCCTCCTCCCCCCACCTCCCCAAATATTTAGACGCTGTTGATGCCCGCAGCTCTGACACGCTACGCAGTTCATTCAGAGTTTCAGAGATAGCTACTGTACTGCAGTGTGTGTGTGTGTGTGTGTGTGCGTGCAGACAGAGGGAAAGAGAGAGAGAGGGAGATGCAACAACAAAGGCAGAAGGCAGGAGGCAGGACTCCCCCTCCACCTCCACCCCCCCCCCCAATCCCCTCCACACACACACACACACACACACACAACGGTGACAAACTCAACTACAGAGCAGAAGCAAAACATGCCCAAGTCTACCACCGCCCACACACACACACACACACACACACACACACACACACGCAGATATCCACATATCAGTACTTTCAGTCATCTGATACAGAACTGTACTGTAAACAACATTTACTGTTTGTTGGAGAAACCTTGTCTCACACACACACACACACACCACACACGCACAAAGTTCAACTTATGATTAATATAAGTGCTGCAAAAATAGTCGGAGTGTTGTTTATAATTGCTGTGTGTGTTGGCGTTATGGGACAGCGGTGATTTCATCATGACATCAGAGGGCTCCTGTATCTCTCTATATGAACCTGCATACTTACAATTCAGTTTTACATAACTTATGAGTTTATTATTATCACCATTAACAACTGAAAGAGGAGCAGGGTTTGGAAGACATCTTGAAAGTCTGCTGCTTTGCATTCGTACACAAGACAGTCGAGGAATCCAAACACAAACAGAGTCAGTAAGCATTTCCACAGACAAATTTACCCAGCAAAATGGAGCAAACTTACATTCTGTCTGTTCAAATGTTTAGCGAGCTTTATTAGCCTGAAGATTAAAGGTCCCATATGGTGTAAAACAGGATTCCCCTTGCCTCTTTCATTATAAAGGAGTTGGATGGTCTATCTAAACATGGTGAAAGTATCAAAACACATGGTCGCCAACTAAATCCACACAATCCATATTAGAAAAGCGAGCCTCTAAACGAGCCGTTTGGACTTCCGTAACTTTGTGGCGTCACAAAGGTTCGCTCATTAGCATTTCTGTAAGAAATAACAGACTAACAAAGTGTTTTTTTCCAAGCGGTTGAGTGGTTGTCATTGTTTATTACCGGAGAGTTTTCCCTACCTGTAGCCGCCGGGCCGCGGCGTCTCACGTTTCACTCTTGAAACGGTTAGCCAATCAGAACAGAGGGGTCGTTAATATTAATGAGCCTTAAAGACACGGCGACAGAAACAGCCTGTTCTTGGTAAGGCTCAGAGAGATGCTGGAAAATGAACGTGGAGAAATGGATTGAGAGTGTTTTTGGTGCATGACACCACACACACAGCTTTGAATGGACCTCAAGACAGAAAATAAAACTCTGGAAAGTGGAGAATATGGGACCTTTAAAGGAACAAACAGCATTATCCAAAGGAAGAATACTGACCTTTTGGTGATAAAAGAGTTGTTAGTAGTTTTTATTGTATGGCCTTTAGATTCATAAATTTAAAACATTTAATATAATTAAATGTGTTTCCCTCTCTCTCTCTCTCTCTCTCTTTCTCACTCTCGTTTCTCTCTCTCTTTCCTTCTTTTGTTCCGGCTGTCCCTCATTCAATTCAATGTGCTTTACTGATGTGACAGTTTAAAATGCAAACAATATTGCCAAAGCATATAAGAAAAAATGAATCAACATTTCAGAAAATGAATCCCATCCACTCTCTTATACCAGTGTGTGTGTGTGTGTGTGTGTGTGTGTGTGTGTGTGTCTATGCTTGAAGGTACAGACCCTCCACTGTCCATCCTCTCTCTTCTTTTTCTTGCATCATCCTCTCTCTTGTTTATGCTCGTTTTTACTCGTCCATCTCTCTCTCTCTCTCTCTCTCTCTCTCTCTCTCTCTCCCTCTCTCTCTCTCTCTCTCTCTCTCTCTCCACCTCCAGAGTTACAGGTATAGTGATTTTTCTGGCTGTCACAGGAAGAAATTGTAAAAGATCAATTTACACAAGCTGGGCTGCAAGGAGAGTTATTGACATAACATGACCCATCGGCCCGCTCGCCCTCCTCTCTCTCTCTCTCTCTCTCTCTCCCTCCCTCCCTCTCCATTTCCTCCTGACCATCCTCTCTCCTCCTCGTTCTCTTGCTCTGTCTTCTCCGTCCCCTCTCCTCCTCTCTCCCTGTCTCTCGTTCTTTTTTCTTCTTCACATCCTCTCCCACTCGCCTCTCTCTCTCTCTCTCTTTCTCTGAAACCATCCTTTTTGTCTCTCTCACTCTTTTTACTACTGAGTATCCTCTCTTTTTCTCTTAATCTATCACCTCTCCCTCTCTCTCCCCAGTTCTTTTTCCTCTTGTCCATCCTGTGTCACCCACTCTCGACACACACACACACACACACACACACGCACACACACACACACACACACACACACAGCACTTAGACAATAGAACACTAAAACTCTCCATTGAAATCTAGGATACTACTACTACATATTAATGTGCGGAATCTGATCAAAATGTCACATTACAATCAATTGAGGTTAAGGGCTTCCCATAGACAATAAATATTTATAGGCTAATAAATATGTAATGGAACAAACTGCATCATATTGGAAATGGACGACATTGACTGGCTGCTATTTTCAATAAAAGCTCAACATTGGCTCGATATTTTTTTGGGGGTTGGATTCACAAGATGATTTATGCAGCGCAAAAGATATTCCCAAAAAACTATTTTCATGTTTTTAATCTTTGCGATACATGCCTTTTTTTCTTGTGAAATAATGAGTATTTGCGGCCTGTAGGCTTCTTCCAGTAATTACTGAAGTAAAACGGCCCGAAAAGGGGAAATTAAAAATAATCATTTGGGGTCAAAGTTCACCGATCTGCATGTTTATGGATGCAACAGGGAATCTGGAGACGGCATCGCTCCAGAAAAAGGTCGTCCTACTTGTTTAATATTAAAGCGAGGATTGCGTACAGCAGCTAGATGCACGATGGCGGGCATTTACAATGGCCGCTATTGTCGAGTCTAATCCACAGCACTGATATGATGCTTATAAAGGGATGTGTAATCATTATCCTCAGCCCGGCTCATGTTGTCACACTTTGAGAGGATTTGCGCGCGAGTGCCGAGTTCAGGGTTAATCTTGTTTCGGGTCAACTTTGACACAGTGGCCGATGGAGGCAGCGCCGCTTATAGCTGCACTGTTCCTGTATGTGGTTTCACGCTCTCTCTGTGTGTGTGTGTGTGTGTGTCTATACTCAGTGTACTTAGCTGCACATGTGGGTGCTGTATGTTTGGGATTGTTTTCATGTAAAGTGTGGATTTGTTTCTGTCGATGGAGAATTTTCAAACCCTCTCTCCTTATCTCTTTCCTTTCCTCTCAAATAAAAGCATATAGAAAAAACTGCATGTGTGTGTGAATATGTGATTGTATGACACTGCTGTAATTCTATAATTTCAACTACTGTAATTTCAAGTGTTTAGCTGGCAGATATAAACATTTGCATGGAAGAAAACCCCCAAATATCTGTATATGTATAGCTGTATATCTGTATACTGGCCAAAAGTGGCTAGTAGAAAAACTGGCAAAATTCAGCAGCAGTTGGCTGGTGGCTGGTCCTAATTTCCCAGCCTGCTCCTTGATCCTTCTCCTCTATAATGAGATTAGCAACTCAAACAGTCGTACATGAGCACAACGGCACATCCAGCCCTCTCTAAATTACGAATCTGATGTGATAATTGCAAATGATAACTGTTAACGCAGTATGTCTTATTATTCTGTATCAGGCGTCTGGCAGGAGAACGGACCGCTTTGCCAAATTCCAACCACCGGTATCTTCCTATAAAAGTCTGATTTCACTGCAGAAAAAACAATAGAATAGAACAGAATATGAAAGGAGGTAGGGCGCAAAAAAAAAGTGACTTGGCAAGATAATACATAATATTAGCAAGTCAAGTGAAGTCATGACAGGTTTATTTGTAAAAGCACTTTAAACAGACGGCTTTGTGCTTTACAGAAAAGCAAAAAGATCATGAAACAAAAGATAATGGAATGGAAGTATAAACTCATCAGTGTGTGTGTGTGTGTGTGTGTGTGTGTGTGCCTATTCATGTACCTGTGTCTTCTTCCTAGAGCCGCCATTTTGCACCAAGAGACGTTCTTCAACAGCCCCGGGAGAACAGTGACAGAAATCCCACAGTCCGTAGCTCTGAAATGTAAGCGTTGAAACTTTGAGTGTTGCAGCTTTGCATGTAAACGTTTTGTGATTTCATTACATGTAACCATTAATTAGACTAATACAAACATTACCTTACAAGCATTCATATTTTTTTTGTCACAAGTATTCAAACTAGAATTACAAAGACAGATTTTTTTTTTTTTCACGTTTGCAAAATTTACTTACGACTACGGAACTTCAACACGAGTACAAACTCCTTCCTACAGAGATTCAAAACTGAGCTTCAAACATTCAAAACTAGTTTCAAGCATTCAAAACTAGTTTCAACCATTCAAAACTAAGTTTCAATCGTTCAAAACTAGTTTCAATCATTCAAAACTTAGCTTTATGCTTTCGAAATGTGGCAGGATTCTAATCCTATATCATCCCCCTCTCTCTCCCAGTCTGTCCTGTCTCTCTCTACTTTGAACTATCCAATAAAGGCAAAATGACAAAAAAAAGAGACATGCTGGGTTTTGTTTGGCTTCACCTACATGTAAAAACCAACAGGTGGATGCAACAAGTCCAGCCTCATTCTCTGTGTTTGGGTTCAAAAAAGCATTCTGGGAAATGTAGGAAATCACTAACTGCAGCAGAAGTGCACGAGGCAGGCTGAGGGGGAAAGTGGGTTCACCGAAAAAAACAAACATTACAACACTACTGCTGGCATCCACTGAACACCAGACTGATAATGCGCTGTGGGAGTCTCCGCAGGTGGATTCTTTCCCTTTAAGGTCTCGGCAACATATTCGTGACCCGAACACCTTTTCCTTTCACCTCCTTCCAAAGCCTTGTCAAAACAACCCGGCGAAACCCGGCTGCACCGCACAGCTAATAAGCCCGGGCGCGCTCGCAGTTACAAAAGGACAATTGCGGCAATTTCCTCTTTCCCTTAATCATCTCCCTCTCTCTTTTTTTTTTTTTTATGATAAGGATGTAACTAACTGCGGAGGTGAAGTTACATTCTAATAAAGTCAGCCGGTTAATAATGTAATCTTAAATTACGCCGTAATTACCGCCTCTTAGTCACCGGGGGATGCTCTGTAATTCAATCACTGGCCCCTGCGATACTGTACAACAAAAAAAAACGCGTTATCGGGGCTATTTCACCGTGGAAATGAATAGTCCTACCCACCGCTGCTCCCGCTCGGGGTAATTAGACAGCGGAGGCTCCGGCTGCACACAGTTATCAGCGAGAAGGCCTTATCCATCATAGGCTTTAGATCCTGCATGTCTGTGGGGAGGTGTGTGTGTGTGTGTGAGTGATTTTTTTTTCTGTGTGCGCCTGCGTTATGTCTGGTTGAGTTTGTGTGCCTGTGTTTTTGTAGGTCTGTAGGTGTGTGCAGGGGTTTGTGCAGGGGTGTGTGTGTGTGTGTGTGTGTTTCTGGGTCTGTCTGTAAGTGTGTGTAGGGGTGTATGTGTGTGTGTGTGTGTGTGTTTTATGTGTGCGTGCATGTGTCTGTTTGGATTTGTGTGCATGGGTTTTTGTAGGTCTGTAGGTGTGTGCAGGGGTTTCTGCAGGGGTGTGTGTGTGTGTGTGTGTTTCTGGGTCTGCCTGTAAGTGTGTGTAGGGGTGTATGTGTGTGTGTTTTATGTGTGCGTGCATGTGTCTGTTTGGATTTGTGTGCATGTGTTTTTGTAGGTCTGTAGGTGTGTGTAGGGGTGTGTGTGTGTTTCTGGGTCTGTCTATAAGTGTGTGTAGGGGTGTATGTGTGTGTTTGTGTGTTTTATGTGTGCGTGCATGTGTCTGTTTGGATTTGTGTGCATGTGTTTTTGTAGGTCTGTAGGTGTGTGCAGGGGTGTGTGTGTGTGTGTGTGTGTGTGTGTTTCTGGGTCTGCCTGTAAGTGTGTGTAGGGGTGTTTGTGTGTGTTTGTGTGTTTTATGTGTGCGTGCATGTGTCTGTTTGGATTTGTGTGCATGTGTTTTTGTAGGTCTGTAGGCGTGTGTGTGTGTGTGTGCGTGTGTGTGTGTGTTTCTGGGTCTGTCTGTAAGTGTGTGTAGGGGTGTATGTGTGTGTGTGTGTGTGCATGTGCCTGTCTGGATTTGTGTGCATGTGTTTTTGTGAGTCTGTAGGTGTGCGTAGGGGTGTTATGAATGTGTTTGTGTGTGTGTGTGTTTGTAGGTGTGCGTAGGGTGCATGAATATGTTTCTATGTGTGTGTTTGTGTCTTTGGGGTCTGTAGATGCGTGTAGGAGTGTGTGCGTGTGTTTTTGTGTGTGTGTTTCTGGCTCTGTATGTAGACAGGGTAGTATGAGTGTAAGTGTGTGTTTGTGAGTCTTAAGGTGTGTGTAGAAATGTATGCATGTGTGCGTGTGTTAATGGTTTGTAGGTGTGTATGCTTGTCTACGGGTGTTTGCGTGTGTATTGATATGTGTGTGTGTGTGTGTGTGTGTGTAGGCCTGTAGGCACATGTAGGGATGTGCAGTATATGTATGTTTGTCTGTGTGTATAGGGCATTTCTGTGTAAGAGGGCGGAGGGTTTCTTTTGCGTGTGTGTGTGCGTGTGTGTGCACATGCATGTGCATGTGCGCGTGCACATAAAGCTGTAGATCCTCCAAAGCCGGAGCCTCCTTCTGACTCCCTAAGTCTCCTTAACCCCCAAACCTCCTCCGATGAGAATGGACGGACTGGGAAGAATGTGTGGGAATTGTTTTCTACCTTCATTCAACTGGGTCACAGTTCACACACACACACCTACACACACACTATAGATGCACACTCATCAACGCCACGGGACCCAAACCCAATTTGTCATTTATTTTCAAGAGGCTGATTTCTTTAGAGGCACTGCTCGCCAGATATTATGTGGCAGGGAAAATCTAATGCTCCTCAATAGGTTTTCCCAGGAAAACGGGAGAAATTAGATTTGCGAACTGGGAACTTCATTTGGCGGAGCCGGCTCCGAGTCCGGGAGCGCGGGGAGGAGGAGGAGGGGGGAGGAGGGGGAAAACCTGCGAAGGGAGGAGGGGAGGGGGGAAGAAATGAAAATCCATACTGCAGTGCTGAATCAGCAGTGCCTCTCCTCCCTCCCTCCCTTGTTCTTTTACTCCCTCCTTCCCTCTCCCTCTCCTCCTCCCTCCCCTCCGGCAGCACGGCGGATTCCCTCACCGTCGCCGAGGAAGGAGGAGGTGTTTGTCAGCCTCTGTTTCCTCTCTCTCTCTCTCTCTCTCTCTTTCTGTCACCCCCCCTCCCCCCCTACTTCCCTCCCTCCCTCCCTCCCTCCCTCCCTCCACCTTCTTTCTGAACACCGTCTCCTCTCCGCCCCAAACTAGTCCGAGGGGCTCAAAGTGAAGTCGTACGGAGCAAATAGGCTGCTGTCGAAAACGGCGAGGGAGGTAAAACAGGGAGAGTCGCCGCCGCCGCTGCCGCCGCCACGCACTCCGAGCCCTTTGACCCCACCCCCACCCCTCCTCCTCCTCCATTCTGGCTTGCTGGCCGGCCGGCACCACCACCGAAGAAGAGAGAGTAAGAGAGATAAAATGGATGACAGGCCCCAGCCGAGGGGCCAGGTGCAAGGGCAAACTGAGAAGAAGAGTGGGCGGGGGGGGGGTTTGGGGTGGAAGATGAGGCTGGGATGGGGTTTGGGTGGGGGGCGCGTCTTACTGACCCCCCTCCCCCTCACACACACACACACACACACACACACACAAACACCCCAGTCTCTTCTTACACCGTAAAAACAAATAGATTTTCATGTCACGCTGTCAGGGTGTTGACACAAATACACACACATACATACATACAAACACACCTCCCCAACACAACCACCCTCCCCCCACCACCACCTTCCTCACACACACACACACACACACACACATCTGTGCATGGGTACTCATGACAGAGGAGCGGGAGCCCGGGGTTCATGGGAGAAACGGGCTCCGGCATGATAAATCTGACACGAGCGCTCTCATTTTCGACGCTGACAGGGAACAGCCACCCGGGTGTCAGCGGCTGATCAGATGGATGGAGACGACGGAGTGCGACTCCTGCACGAAAAAAGAAAAAAAAAGAGGCGGGAGCGTATATATATAGCACACAAGTACACAAACACAGGTAAATATAGATATAATCGCTTGGGCTAAGCAGGCGGAAACAGTCGTGAACTGTTGTGTCCTTCCCATTATTTACATTTTAAGACGTCGCAAAATTTCCCTCTCTTGTCCCGATCCACTCTCTGTCTGGAAGGTTCCTCATTGTTCCTCTGCTGGCCCGGGGCAGTTCAGGGGTTCAGGGGAAGGGGACAGAAGTAACTCTCCTCTGTAGTTTTTCTGTCTCCAAACTCCCCTCGGCTGCTCGCTGCCACACAAAAGCAGTCAGCTCGATTTAACCACAGCTTGTCACGGTAATCTGCCATACAGTGTGTGTGTGTGTGTGTGTGTGTGTGTGTGTGTGTGTGTCTAGGGAGATGGTGCATGTTGTCGTCTGTGGCTGTATGTCTTTGTCTGTCTGTGTCTGTGTGTGTGTGTGTGTGTGTGTGTATCACAGTTGGTAGTCAATTCACTTTTGATTCTCTCAGCACAAAATTGGAATTAAATTAAAATGAAATGGCAAACCGCCCTAATAAAGACAGAGCGTTCATTTTCAATAGTTGCTTTATAGGTTATAGATGTGAGAGGTTACTAGTTTTTGATTGTGGAAGAAAATCCACTTCCTGGATTGAGGGTCCTTGGTGTGTATAGGGGTTAACGTGCCATTTGGTGGACGCTTTTATCCAAAACACCTTACAATACCGTTACTTTTCCTTTTTTTATTTTTTACATGCTCTACCTGTTGAGCTACACAGGTCCGTCAAATGTGAAAATGTGAAAATGTGAAAATGTGAAAATGTGCGTCTCGTTCTGTCTCGGCTTCTGTGCGGCGGCGGCCAGCGGTCTGTGGGTTTAGATTGGAGGATTAAACTCGGTCTACTCTTTCAGACCCTGACCACAGTCCAGCCTAAGGCCAAGACCCACATTTAGATTTCTTCTCTAAACAGCCATGCAGCCACGGAGACTTGAAATCAGCAAGGCCAAAATAATTCTTGATAGAAATGTTCAGTCATTTTTTAGTCATGCAAGCAATAATAACTAACTTTTTACAGCACTTTTCTTAACAAGATTACAAAATGCAGTTAAATAGAAGGAATACAATTAGACATATCAGATCATATTGAACAATCAACAAACAAATCAACAAAAATTGATTAATTTATTGATAATGCTAATATTGGAAACGGCTACAAACAGGGTTTAGTTCCTGGATGTAAATAATTGATAATCAGAGTTAAAAAGTTGCAGATCCCTCAGACCCCAGAACTGGTTTTGATAAAGGCCTGTTAATGGAAATACTTACAATCACTGGTCAGGTCACATGACCATATGTCATCACCTCAATTTCACCGTGATTGAAGAAGCCGCTGATTATTATCCCTGTCCTTTGCTCTCACCTAAGCAGGAGCGGTTAGAGAGACCGTGACTGGAAGGTCAGAGGTCAGATTCCCACCACAGCCGACGCATTTCCATCAACAGCTGCTGGTCCTATTCATAGTATTCTGTTACATCACCACATGGCCATCTTGGTAGGAAAATAACAGGTGATTTGAATCTATTAACACATGATTATGATCAAATGACAGCCACAGCCAATCAGCTGTGTATATAGTAGAGCATGTGACATCATGGGGATACTATGAATACAGTCTAAGCTTGGACAATCATCAAAAATGCATTCAAAAATTAAATGAGTACACATTTCTGTGATTATCAGCTTGATGTGGTAAATCCTCCATGTCAGGTTCTCCATGGAGTTTAAAACAAATGGTAAATAATATTTGAGCCAGGTCTGGTTTGTACAGAGAACCTGTGTCAACCTCAAAGAAAACACCATTAGTGACTCTCTCACTTGCTGAAAATCACTTGTTTTATGGCCTGCAAGTGTGGTGTGTGTGTGTGTGTGTGTGTGTGTGGCCATTGATCATGGTACTGAAACCATCAGTGTTCAAACCACCAAACTGCATCATCCTCCCCATCTGGTTATACGCCACACACACACACACACACACACACACACACCATAAAGCATCCAAATCAATTCGTTTTAAAAACACATTTCTCAGAACCTTATTGGGCGTTTTTAGAGATCTATGATGCACCTTCAGCCGCAAAGCAGGAAAAATCGCTGGCGCCTGGCGAGCCCATTTCTCCGGCTGAGCTGGGCTCGACGGCGCTGTGGCCCTGTCACCGGGGCCGCCGTTAAAAAAAAAAAAGGCCCCTCACCCCTGCGCCTCGCCAGCCCACCGGCCCACCGGCCGCCTGCCACGCTCTGCACCGCGACCAGCGCCGAGCGCAGGGGGCATAAATCAAGATAATTCTCTGCATGCCTTGAACTCTGACCTCGCCACAATTCACACCAACATCAGACGGAGCGGGAGGAGGGGAAGGGGTGAGGGGAGGGGAGCGGAGGGGGGGGGGGGGCGAAGAGAAGAAGGGGAAGATGGATAAAAAGGGGGGAGGGAGATAGTGAGGGAGGGAGATGGTGAGGTAACAGAGCTGGGGGCAGGGTGGGGGGGGGCGCTGTGTGTGTACGCCTGTGTGTGTGTGTGTGTGCGTGTGAGCGAGCACGTGCGTGCGTCTGTTGCGATTAGTCACCGCCATCCAGATTGAGGCGGCCGTCCCATCTAAACGCTCTGTCTTTATGAGCCATTAATCTTCGACTCAGGCCATTTTCATTACCGCCAAACCCCGCTTTGGAGCCACCAGCTGCATGATACTGCATAGTGGAAATTAATAACCCACCCATCTCTGCCTTAGCCCACCCCCCCCCCCCAACCCCAACACCCCTCCACCATCACCCCCCACCGCCACCATCACCACTCTCTCAGGACCTTGCATATGCTAGAGGAAGCAAGAAGACGAGCGTTAACGCCGGTTTTTGTTGCTATTTGCATCCCTGCATCCCTGGCAAGCTTTCAATTTTCTCAAGTCTCTTAGCCTTTGCCGCTGCCCCCCCCTCCCTTCGCACACACACACACACACACACACACAGACATACACATACCCCCCCCCCCCAATTGTTTCTCCCCGTCTCTTCCCACCATTTGACTTCCCTACCTAACACAAACAATTCATCCTGAGCGTTTAAAATTCTCCCGGTGCCTTGACACTGTGATGCAGCCGCAAGCGAGTGAGGAGAGAGTGAGAGATACAGAGAAATACAGAGAGAGAGAGAGAGAGAGAGAGAGGCCTGAGAGAAGAGGGACTGTAGGTGACAGAGAAAGAGAGAGAGAGAGAGAGAGAAGAAAGCGGCGTGTGTGTGTGTGTGTGTGTGTGTGTTGGGGGGGTGGGGAGGCTAAGCTTATATTAATTCCTCTGTCTTGGTTTTTCTAAGTGAACTGAAAGAGAAGGAGTGGGGAAATGACCCCCCGGGTCCCTTAAAGAGCGCTAGGTGCCTGCTGGTGTGGAGCTGGGAAGAGAGGGGATGGGGTGGGGGGTGGGGTGGGGGGGGTGTTAGGGGCGGATAAGGGGACTGAACATTATTAAATACGTGCTTAGACAACCTGCAGCAGGGAGGGAGGGAGAAAGGGAGAGAGGGAGGGAGTGGAGGTAGAGGGAGTGGAGAGGCGAAAGGGGAACATGGATAGGGATAGAGGAGGAAGGAATGAAAGGGAGAAGGAGGGTTTCAAAATGGCCTCTCCCTGGAGCCCGGCGAGGCGGGAGAGCCGGAGAGCCTGTTGAGTGGCGGAGGAGAGACGCGGCTGAGATACGGCGTGCTATGACAGCGCTGACACCCAATAAAGAGGAACAGCATTACGCCCAAATTAATAGCCCTCGTCTGCGAACGGGAGGCAGAGGAAATTAGCGAGCAGAGGCCCGGCCGCTAACTCACACTGATGAAGCACGAGGGCTTCTGAGCGGCGGCCGATACACAGCGGAGCGGCTCGAGCTGACGGACGCCGCCGCCGCCGCCGCCGCCGCCGCTGTACTTGATGTCTGTTTATGAAGCACATTCATTATGAGTCTCCACATGAGCCGCCCGCAGGAGTGACCGGTGAAGTAAGGGACTGACACTGTGACAAAATTGAAAGTTGGAAATTGTTTTCCACCACGGCGTGCCGTCGGAGGGGAGCCTTTCTCATTTCCTGTTGAGAAGTGCAGTGCATTGTGGGCAAAACATATAGGATGTTTTGTGATGTGAATCGCCGCCGGTCATCCATCACCTCACACGACTGAGGCACACAGACAAGACGGGCAGAAACGAGGGAGAAACAACTTTCCTCAACAAAGTTTGGATTCGTCTTCGTCTTCTTCATTAACAATCTAAACTTACTGATTAAGAATCTGAACACATTTTTGAAATTTGCATCACCTGTCTGCAGATTTCTGGTTGAGTCTAGACACAGATTCCTTTCAAACATGCTATTATTTTGTCCTGTGCTAATAGATAATGCACTTCTGATGCAGACAACGAAGGCAAAAATAGCTATGTTGAATGTAATTTTTTATATATAGAAAAATCAAATCAATAGAAGTATAATGCAAAGTTTTAAATGGACGCTGCCTCAACCGACCCCAATTTCGTCCCGATGCTTCCATGTATGCGGATCCTTCTAAACACAAATCAATACAAACAACGTTCAGACATATAAGTGGCTCCGAATGAACTCCACAGATTATGCTATTCCACGGCCTCTCGCATCCCTCAGCCGTTTTGCATAATGAGATAAACAGCGCATACAAGCCCCGGCGACCCGCGCTGTGCCTCGGCCGGCCGCTGTTTGTGTAGGAGAAGAGGTAAAGTCAGGCGTTTTGACCCGCTTCTGTTTTGAACCAGGCAGAGCTGATAGACTAACTCCGGTCTCCTGAGGTTTATGTCAGTTTGTTTATTGCATGAAACTTGAATTATTCTGCTTAACACATCACTTTTCCTGATAGGCGCGTTACTGTACGAGCGGTCGGACTCATCAGTCGAGTCGTATTATACTGTACAGTGAGGTTTCACCGCCAAGACCGCGCGGATTAGCGATCTTGTTTTCTTCTGTTTTTTATTCTTATGTATGCACACTGCTTTGAGGAGAACTTTTCATATGGTAAACATGCATCAGCAGTGGTGGAAAAAATACCTCTGCATTCAAGTTCGAGTTCTGCATTCAAAAGTTTACTTAAGTAAAATTATAGAAGTATTAGCTGTAAAATGTATGTATCAAAAGTATCAAAAGTAAAAGTCCTCATTCTTTCAGAGTGTTAAAGTATTGAAGCATTAACCTGTCAGAAGTATTTTAATGTTGTCGGTCTAACTGCTCCATATACTGTTGGGGAGTTTAAACTCTAACAATGCAACATATTTTATGAGGTTATCGTATGTTTTGCATGTAAAACCTTATTCTGCAAAGTAACTAGTAACTCCAGCCGCCAGTGGAGGAAAAAGTACAATATTTCCCTCTGAAATGTAGTGGAGGAAAAGTAGAAAGTCTCACAAAGTGGAAATACTCAAGTAAAGTGCCAGTACCTCAAAATTGCACTTAAGTACAGCACTTGAGTAAATGTACTTAGTTACTTTCCACCTCTGTGCGTCAGCAATAGTTGTATAAAACCCTTGAGGACATTTTTTACTGTGATTATTGATACTTCACATCACCGTCATCATACCCATAATCACAGTAAAGAACGCCCTCTCAAGTACTATTGCAGTATTTTACACCAGCTCTCCTCACTGGACTATGACAGCCTGTAATTATGTTGTGTATTTCTCTCCACTGCAACTTCTCCGCAGCTAGCGGACAACAAACTCATAAACCAAGGAGACCGAGGAGGTGCTTTCGCCGCCCCCCCCCCCCCCCCCCCCCCCGATGATGATGTCATCGACCTCACCATAGATAACCTTACGCGCACTTTCGCGATGACATCACGCGAAGAAGCCCTTCGCCCCCCCGTGGTCCATTTTCTCCACAGTGGTCATGAATCAGTTTAGCCGAAAGCTTTTATATCCAGCGCAGCTAGCGAATCACCGACCCCGGACCAAACTTACGATGAAGAGTGTGTGTTTGCGGCGGGAGGGGAGGAAGGGTGGGGTGGAGGTGGGGGGGTTGGGTTTGGTTTGGGTTGGGTTTACATGCCGGGAAAGTTCAGCATGCCCTCGGGCGTCCAAGTATTGGATTTGAACCCGCGACCTCCGGGGTGTCACAGTTCCAGGTCCTGTGTGTTTGCGCGATTGGCCCAGAGCCGCTGTGCGGAGGGCGGGTTCAGAGGGTTCGGGGTCCCGGCCCGTGCAGCTGGCGGGTCTGCAGGGAATTGGGGAGTGCCAAGGTCTGGCCTCCTCCTCCTCTTCCCCTTCATCATTCCTCCGCTCCGGGCTATCAGCAGTAGGCTGCAAGTGGAGAGAGAGAGAGAGGGAGCAACAGAACGAGAAGCTGTTTTTTTTAACTGGATGCCTGCTTTCTCTCTCTCTCTCTCTCTCTCTCTCTCTCTCTCTCCAGTCTCTCTCTGGCACTGAGAGGCTGCAGGGAAGGTGTTTGTGCTTCAGAGTGGCTTCAGTAAGGGACCTATTGTTCTCCTCCCAGAGGCTCTCAAATCAATACCTCATCTCTCCCTCTCTCTCCCTCTCTCTCTCTCTCTGCAACAAGGCACCACCGAGAAAAAGGCCCACTGACTACACAGGACTCTGCTTTCATGATTCACGCCACTGAAGAAGAGAGAGAGAGAGAGAGAGAGAGAGAGAGAGAGAGAGAGAGAGAGAGAGAGGGAAGTGAGAAAAGGCGAGGGGGAAGAGAAAGTGGCGGAGAGGAGGGGGACACTGCGGGGGCCGGCGCTATAAAGACACCAGAGGAGGAAGGCGACCTCGGGGTCATCGCTCTCCTTAGCACCACACACAGCCGGGCTATCTATAGCTGCCGAGACCAGCCACATTGATCTTATTGTCTTAAAGGAAGAAAGAGAGGTTGATGCTAGGAGGCGTTACTATCATCAAGCTAACAACATCACAGCAAAGTCTAACTATAGCACATCCCAGGGTAAAATCTGGAAGTTTGTTGAGTCTTATGCCGCGGAAATATTGTAATTTATGCCATTTGGTGCACACTTTTGTCTGAAGTGCCTTACAGTGGCATAAGTGGATATATTTTCAGTATGGGTGGCCCTGATGGAAGGGTTAGTTAGTTAATGCCATGCTCTACCCACTGAGCTACAAAAGACAACACAGTAGCAGTGCCAAAACAAATGCAGGCGTTCATCTTAAAGTCGAGATGAAATGGCGTTTCGAGAGTATCTAACTTCCGTATCGTGACGTATTTCCGAGTGAAACAGGAAAGACAGGCGGGACATAACGTTGGGAGGAATTTGATTTGAACGTTGAAAAGTGGGCGTGTCATAACACCCGAAGACACACCGAAGTACCGTGCTGTTGCTAGCTAGCTAACCAATGAATCTTAGCCTCTTAGCTCTGTGCGCTAAAAGTTGAAGATTGATTGATGGGTGGATGTCATGATATTATTGGTTGAAATTAGTTAAGCACACGGCATATTTTGTTTTACAGGAAGAAAACATGATTGAATTTTGATATAAGAATACAATGAAATTGATTTTTGGTATTTTTTTTGGCATATATTGTTAAATAGGTGCACAGTATGACCGGGGATGTGATCTAAAAGGGTTAAAAAGGCATTTTTCATTTCATCTCATCTTTAATCATGGTCATTTAGACATCACTTGACTAAGTCTGCTGGTCATCTTTATGTGACATCTTTGCATAAACTAGAAGACACTCAAGAGACCTCACCACCCAAAGACGTCAATCCCATCACTTCAATTTTAAGTTAACCCTGGTAAGATTTAAGAAACCTCAGACGCACCCTCAGGATTTGGAATGAAGTCTCTAGCTCTGTTAGTTTCATCGTTATGGCTAAAAAATGATAATCATCTAATGACAGAAATCCCAGATCTGAATCACAACCAAAATCTAACCAACTGCTTCTTGGTCCAAGGATGATCTGATCCACCAAATTTCAGGGAAATCTTTCAAACTCACAAACTAACGGGGGAAAACATGACGTCCTCAGCAGAAAATACTGATAATGACAATGCGATTCTCTCCATAAGGATGTTCTCTTTTGAGGTCAGAGGTCAGAGGGCAGGGCCAGCGCTCCTGGAGCTGGAAGGGATATAGTGTCTTTCTCAAAAGGCAGAAATGGGTGCTGAAGGCCGGTCTCCGTTCTCACTACACCACCCTGCTGCTCATCTGCTGCTATACCTATCTCTGAAATAACTGTATATAATGATGAAATATTGCATTATGACATTGGTGAATTTCCCTGCATCGGCATCGGTGCCAAAGTCAAACGCTCCGTACGACTCGCAGCATTTTAATCCACTGACTCTTGATCTGGCGTCTGCCTAGGCTGGGTTGGGTCGGGGGCCATCGCGGTGACACCCGAGAAGCGTAATAAGTTTTTTTTTTTTTCTTTAACCAAGTCTGCTGCTTCCCTTTCTGTATCGCTGCACAATTTTCACAGCTGTACCGCGGATTACGTCTCCCTCAAATGTGAAAGAAAATGTAATTCCGCTTTCCGCCGGGGGAACGTAGCTTTATAGCTATTCCTGCACAGGTGTCTCTGCGTGAGAGAGGGAGAGAGAGAGAGAGACGGAGAGACAGAGAGAGAAAGATGCCTTAATGGAGTTATGCAAATGGAGGCGGCCCCATAATCCCCTGGCTAAGTATTCCACCAGAGATGTGGACCGTACAGCTGTGTACAACGGGGGATCCGCGATTTCCTCTCTGGCTTGTACACAGAAAGCTATGATAGACGCCATATATCTCTATCCATGTAGTGTGAATTAAGTTTTCAACCCCTCCCCCCCTCTCCATCCTCCCTTTCAGTATCAGCCTCCTTCTGTTTCCATCACAGGAAGATTTTTTTTTCCCTGCCCAATAAACTTGGCTACACGGATTTCCGCATGTAGGCGTGCGTCCAGAATTTATACGCCTGTGTTCGGCACGGGCAAATAGACTTCGGGGGTGCGTGCGAGCGTGTGCGTTGTGTGCCTACAGCGCACACCGTATGTGTCCTTTTGTTTATTTATAACTTTGGCTGCGTGGGAGTTTGTTTACATGTTTATGGGGTTATGGCGTATGATTTTCTTCTCCTTCGGCGTTCGATATGTTGCGGAGCGGGCGTTTTTTTTTTTTTTTTTTTTATGCCCGAATGCTTCCAGGTTGAAGATTTACGTGTGATTGTGCTTTTTATGGTGCTTTATGGTTTTCTACTGTATGTGTGTGTGTGTGTGTGTATGAGTGTGTGTGTGTGTGTGTGTGTTTATGTGTAGATACATATTTCTTTATTTTATGCTTGAATGTCTTCGTTGATGAATGTGTGTTCAAGGCCGTTTACACTCGGAGTAATGTGTATATATGTGCAATTAAACTGGTGAATTAAAGGGGATTTTATGCAGTGTGTATATGTGAGTGTGTGTGTGTGTGTGTGAGTGTGTGTGTGTGTGTGTGTGTGAGAGAGAGACACTATACTGTATGGCCAAATGTGCAGTGTATGTGCTTCCTATGTACATCGCTTGCATACAAGTCTTATTGCATCTGTGGTTCTTGTGTGTGCGTGCATGCATGTGTGTTTCTTTATGTGTGTGTGTGTGTGTGTGTGTGATGCCTGCAAATGAATCAGCCGGCCTGCCCTGTCTCCTCTGCCGAGTGAGTGACCTCTGGCTGATGGAGAGAGAGAGAGAGAGAGAGAGAACTATCCCTCCCTCTCTCTCTCTCTCTCTCTCTCTGTCTCCTCACCATCCTTCTCCCCCCTCCGGTGACTCACACACCCAGCGTGAGTGTAGGCCTCTACCCACAACCCCCTGCTGCTTGTTTAGAACAACAACAGAGGGAGACAGTGGGATCACAGAGTAGCAGGAAGGGAGGGAGAGAGAGAGAGAGAGAGAGAGAGAGAGAGAGAGAGAAAGGAGGAGGAGGTGGGAAGAGATGAGGTGGATGAGAGGCACTGGATATTAACTGGTTTTATTATGTTTCATAGTGTCAAGGGCTGAAACCCAGGCAGATATACTGGAAAACAATGGGAAATTATTACTTATATATTACATATTATTAGTGTTACTATGAAAAAACCCATTCAAATGCACTCCCATTCTCAGACATGTAGCGTTGACTTAGTACACAAACTCACATGTACTTACTCAAATACACACACACACACACACACACACACACACACACACACACACAAGGGCATTTACTCTTTGTGTACACATATGCACACACATACACATACATAGAGGAAAAAGCATATGCAGTTACACACACTCATATAGTACTTACACAAACACACACGTGGGTACACAACCACACATAAATGCACACACCTCTACACACACACACACACACCCTGCACACGCACACACCTGACACTCCTGGAATCCCATTAAGACGTCTTTAAGGACGTCTAATGGAAATTGATCAGTGATTAAGATCATTTCGGGTTAATCCAATTAATCAATGCCTGCTGATTAGGACGGCGGTGAAAAAGGCGAAGATTCGTCCCAATCCCCCTTCGGTCCCAGCAGTCCCCAACCGCCCCCCCCCCCCCCCAGCCGACACTCCGCCGTCAGCCACAGTTAGCAGGGAATTTTAAACAGGTGTGTCACCTTCAGGCCTGGAAGGGACTGGTTAAAGATTTCTGTAAGGAGCAGCCGAAAAATGTATCGTAAGGACGTTGGCGGGGTGGGATGAGGGGGGGGGGACTCACTTCAGAAACAGCAGAAGAAGAGAGAGAAAGACGAGAGGTATATGTCACCCAGGCTTATGGATGATTTGCACTCGAAGCCCCCTGTCAAATTTGCTTCTTCTTTGACATTTGTGCAAATAAAACAAATTGAACTGAAGTGAGAGGTGGAGAGAGAGGTGGAGAGAGACAAAGAGGGATAGAGAGATAAGATGCATAACCATGGTGTCCTGACACACAGAGAGAGAGAGAGAGAGAGAGAGAGAGACAAAGAACACCAAGGAGTATGTTCAAACCAATAAGCAACGAAATTTTCGTGATGACATGCAATTTGACGACACTGCTTGACACAACAGAAAACAGCCAGGGCGCCAGTCACGGCCATTATGATTAGTGGTTTCATTTGGCATCTTTTGTTAACAGTGAGGAGTGATGATGACACAATGTGGATTAATTGCTTCACCATTCAATTTTTTTATTCTATCATTTGCTTGCATTTTAATCCGTTTGAGCCAGGCTTGGCAGCCAGCACCTCCAGTTTCTTCTTCTGGGGAATCCAGCTTTTATTCTTGCGTAGTGTTATTGTTGGGTGGGGAATTTACAGGTGAGTCCTGCTTGAAGCTGATTGGCCTTCGGTTGGCTTTTCCTTCAAATTTTCAACTGGAGTGAACGCCTCTTCGCCTCAATTTGCGCCTCCAAAAGTGAAGTTACGCCCATGCATCTCGCTCCTGAAACTCCTTTTAATGCACGCCATTAAAGGCTTTTTCGCCAGCGAATTAGACCGCCATGTTTAATATTTTAATTGATCTCTGCCCTTCAGATCAGGGGTTCGGCTTAGCAATGTCTTACTGTGTTTCACATGGACCGGCTTAATTTTCCTCACTCCTCGCACTTTCCTCGTGAATCTATTTCAGCGTCGAGGTGCATTTACACTACCTACGCGTTTTGTCTGAACAGGTCACAGAGAGAGTTGTAGCCGATGGCCGGTTCTGGATAGTGAGAGTTTGGTCAGAGAAACGGAGAGAAAAACAGAGAAAGCAGAGCCCCTCTCCACTGTGATTGGACTGTGAGTGGCTGAAGTACATGATGCAGGCCAGAGCCCTGATAGAGCGGAGGACAGACTGAATTTATAGGGCAATTTATGAGAAGCTGTTGGAGAGAGAGCCGGGAGCTGCTGGTCGTCACTTTCTCTCGTTCTCCCACTCTGTTGAGTTGGACGCACACACACACACTCACACACACACACACACACACACACACACGCACGCACATTCATAAATTCACGTGTGCACATGTACACACAATACCAGACACACACATACACACACTTACAGAAGAGGATGACACACCTGGAGTGGGCAGTAAGTCACTCTCAGCGGCACAGTGAGCCAGACAACACACACACACACACACACACACACACACACACACACACACACACACACACACACTGTAATTCACTCTCTCCCCATCTGACTGAGAAGAGGAGAGGAGGTGCAGCTAGAGGAAGAGTTAGGAAGTAAAACAGGGAGAGATTTATCCATCGCAGACAGAATCCTTCCAAGCGGCTCCATGGACCTTAATCCCATGGCGGCCATTTTGAACATAGTGGGGAACTCTACCCAGAAGAACAAGTAGCCTACAGTCAGGCTGTTCTGCTGTTGTGGACCAAGATGTGCATCATACAAATGTTGAGAATCAGACTGACGCGTATCATTGACTCTCAAGACTCTCAAGAATAATAAAGTAATATATTTGTCCCACTATAGCTACTGGAATCTAGCCTAAATAGCTAGCTAGTAGCTAAGCTAGCTAACTTCCCTGCTAAATTCAAGCAGTTGTTGTAGTTGTCTGCTAG
The DNA here is from genome assembly GCF_048128805.1 of Centroberyx gerrardi. NCBI lineage: Eukaryota > Metazoa > Chordata > Actinopteri > Beryciformes > Berycidae > Centroberyx > Centroberyx gerrardi. Next base: position 5,940,456 of record NC_136017.1, read on the forward strand.
CAATCTTGGGTTTAACCGGAGATTTTTTAGTTTTTCATTTTATAACTACTATATAATTTTATAACTTATTCAGATTCAGAAACTTTATTGTCTATCACAAAGCATGACAGAAAATTGTCTTTGACTTGGCTTATAAAAGAGGAAAAAAGACATAAAAAGACATACCACATAAAAACAAATAAACAGACATAAGGGTTAAAAACATACATAAGACTGGAGGTAAAAGTAAGTAAAAGTGCATGTGCCAATGTGCAAATATAACTGTTAGGCCTATCTGAATTCCTCACTTATGTATTGAAGTAACACATATATTCCAGTCTGCTAGGTAGAGTTTCCGATATGGCCGCTGTGGGAACAAGGTCAATACTGACTGCTATAGAGAAGTAATACAAACATATGCAGTTTAGCATGGGTTTGATTCCCAATGGGACCAGCCATGCTAAAAATGTATCCAGTCATGTATTAGCAGGCACTTTGCATGAAAGCACCCACCAAATGATGTTAATATAGTTCAATACAGGATGCTATGACATGCTCATAATAATCAAAGAGTGAAATATGACAAAGGAGAAGCAGTTATGAAATGAAAATGCAAATGGGATGGATTGCTTGAGAAATGGAATAATGGGCCTGACAACAAACAAACACAGAAATGATTGAAACGGCTTGTTAGGCTTTCTGAGGTCTGTGTTTGAAGGGCTGATTTGTTCAACGCTTACTTTCTTTCAATTCTTCTGTGTTTGTCTTTTAGTGAACGTGAAAAGGAGCATTCTTCAGAGTCTGTGACATAGTTCCCCAGAGAGAGGCGTGTGTGTGTGTGTGTGTGTGTGTGTGTGTGTGAGGAGGAGAGGGGAGCAGTAAAGGGCAGTCAGGGGTACAAGGGAAAGAAAAGAGGAAATACAGGACACAAGAGAGGAAATGAGAGCAGAAGACGTGGATGAAGTAAAGTTTGGTTGAAATGACCATTTAGTGGCTAATTAACTCATTCATGACCTTTCCGCATCGTAAAATAACCAAAAGCAGCAAAGCAACATCTCTACTCTTTATCTATCTTTTTATGTCACAGAAAGTCAGAAAAGTCACAAGAGTCAGTTACTCTCTCTAGATGAAGATGACATTTTCAAACTGACCTTGCAAAAACAAACTTTTTTTGGGGGGAAAACACCACAGATTATATGATAATAGGAAAAATCGAGGATGCTCTGATTGGCCACCCAGATAGTTTCAGGCTCACGGTGTCTTTATGCCTGGTAGCTGTTGTCATTTCTTCCCATTTACAGTCTGCTGAGAATGCTGACAGTAAAATATGTAAAAGTCTGCACGGCAAATATGATAGGGCAACAAAAATACAAAACAGATATTTAGACGCGGTTCATAGATAACCTAAAAGTGTGTGGTTTGGATGAGAATCTATGAACGGGCGACAAGTGTGGTACGCTATACACACCAAATACACAATATACAAGTGGGTATTTTTCCTGTTTTTTCCCCACTTAACCCGGCCTCTCCATGTATGTTTACAGGGCGTCATTCTGTTAGATTGTGGCTAGAAAAGGGGGCAAACTGTACTCATCCTCTCTCGCCGTTAAGTATGGAGAAGGAACCAAAAAAAAAAAAAAGCCTAAGAGCAGGTGAATGACAGCGAGGGCCCCGGCGCGCGATAAAGCACCCGATTGAATTATTTACCTCCTCCATAAACATTTTCCCCCTGCCACCTGAGAGAAAAGGGCCTCCTCCTCTGAGTTATGACAGTAAACGGGTTTCGGCGGCGGGCCTCTTCAGGAATAATAGGCCTTTATGGGCTAAGTTATAGCACACGGAAGATTCTCCCTGACAATTCACTCACTTACCCCGCAAAGTGCCACGGCGCCGGTAGTCGCGGCGCGCTGTGCAACCCGGCATAGAGCGGCGCCGGAGGGGGTTTGCGAGAGTAATGAAGGGCCGTTGTGCTTACTTCATAAACTTGTCACAGCTCCTTTTCATTTTATTTTCCGAACAAACCCGATTATTCTTTCCCCCCCGGATGGCGGATGCTGCTGCTGCGGCGGCGGCGGCGGCGGCGTGGGTCAGTTAATAAATATATCAGTTTGCCGCCCTAAAAAGTGCTGCAGTATTAAAAAAACGGCGCGGGGATAAAATATGGATGAGGCTGCTTCAGTGCTCCAGGTGTGTCAAGTGTGATTTAATATGAGGAGGGGACGCGCGGCGAGGAGGGGAAGATTACTGTGGAGAGCACCGACAGACAGGACGACCTTTGACCTCTGAATAGCAGCCAGTCAGCTAATACCGCTGAGCTGAACCTCACAGAGCAGCCGCCGGGGAGAGACCCGCCTAAATCCATCAGCTTTACTGATCAGAAGGAGCGCACGTCAATCTCAAGCCGACCTGTGTGTGTTTGCGTCTGCGTGTGTGTGTGTGTGTTTGTGGGATGTAGGGTGGAGGTGTCAGCATTCAAGGTGTCACAAACTTGTGTGTACATGTCTGTGCAAGTGTGTATGTCAGCGTATGTTGCTTGTTAGCGTGCATGCTTGTGTGTTTGTGTGAATACAGTATGTGCATTTGTGTCTGTCCTGTGTCTGTCCTGGGCATTTTAAATAAACTATTAGCACATTTATTTTTCACATATTAGTGTAATTACAGTAAACAAACAAGACGGTCGCTCATAAGACTGGCTCCTCTCTACACGTTATTTTACAACGCGTGCCATCAGGTTGGATTTGCCGGGAAATCTGCTTATATTGCTTTACGGCACAAAGAGGGATTGCTTTATGCAGGGTTCCTACGCAGGTCTGGAAAGTCTGGAAAAGTATTAAAAATGAATTTGATCATTTCCAGGTCTTGAATAGTTTGGGAATTTGAAAAAATGTCTGGAAAAGTATGGAAAATGTTGTGGTTCAGGTCCGATACACACACATAATTATAGCTTTTATGTTGTTGTAGACCCACTTTGAGTCCACAGTTTTTGTTGATGTGAAGAATAATGTTCAGATAGAGGGATGCTCTTATTACCCAGCTGCTGTCAGCATGCATTATATCAAATACCGACCAAAATCAAATCCAGTCAAGAACATAGGGTCTGGGAAAAATATGGAATTTTAAAATGGAAACGGTGTAGGAACCCTGCCAATCATCTCACATATTCTGATAGGCTATTTGTCGCTGTGAAGAACAATCTTCATCTATACAGTGATATGACCTAGTCAGCAGGGGCAAGATGTCTTTCTGCGTAAATCATATTGAACACCAGACAAAATCTTCAAAACAAATCAAGGTCTGGAAAAAGTATGGAATTTTTTAATTGAAAATGTGTAGGAACCCTGTTTATGGCACAAACCAGGAAGAAGGCGCTGTTCTTCTGGCGCAAATTGCGCTAAAGCTTTCAGAGTTTCTGGTGGAAGGAGTGAAAGGCAGATGGAAAAAAATCACTTCCAACATGTTGATCCTCTTCAGTAAAGTGAAAGAGAAAACCTTTGACTGAACAAGTAAAGATCCGCTTTGCATCAGGAAGCAACAGGGTTCATGGGAAATGGAGTCTTAATTTTGAGGAAAAACTAGCACTAACAATACCACTGGTGTGTGAGACAGAGGCGACCAAATGTCTTGACCACGGCTCATTTGTTTACGGTAATTATACCAAGGTAACACAATTAATCTGACAATGATATATTGATGTTTAAAATTGCACCTTTAAGTGTGTGTGTATGCATACCTGTGTGTGTGAGTGGCCTTTTTCTTAGAGTGTGCTCGTCAGGGTGTGTGTGTGTGTGTGTGTGTGTGTGTGTGTGTGTGTGTGTGCACCCACCGGTCACACAGCCACAGGCTAGGAAATGGGCATTCCTGTCTTTCAGAGGGGTTTAAGCTGACAGAGCATGAAGGCAACCATAAAGTTCCAAACTGCCTCCTGATACCGGCCGGCTCGGTAGCTAATCATTACACATCTTCCTCTCATCTGTTCAGCACTTTTTTACTCCTCCTCTCTCACTCTATCCACCCCCCCCACCCCTCCATCCCTCCATCCCCTCCTCCCACCCCCCCGGCCCCGGTCTCTCACCTCCCCTCGTGCATCGCTTCTCCTTTTTTTGTGTGAAAGTGACAGTTTGTGTGTGTGTGTGTGTCGGTGAGAGAAAATAAGTGGTCGTGAGAAAGACAGCAAGAGTGTGTGTGTGTGTTTGTGTGTGAGAGAGAATGAGTGTGCATCAGTGTCAGAGTGTGTGTGTGTGTGTGTGTGTGTAGCAGTAGGCTCTTTGCTCTGAGAACTACACCTTGCATGCCCTCTAAATCTGCTGAGCTCTGACAAAAAGAACTCTGCTCTCTCCCTTCAGAGTCTCACGCACCGGCTAAAAGGAGTTGTAGTCCCACAATGCAACGCTGCGGCGCCGGGGAAAGCACCGCCGAAACTGCTAAGAAATACAGTCCCCAACTTCTCCCCAAGAGCGTCGCTTACAAGAGTAACGCAGCAAAGTGACGCATTCTTTCAACTGTAACATTCTCATTTCCCCCCCCAAAAAAAGAGAGGCTAAAGAAGTGAGGCTCGTGATGAAATGAGATGCAGCTTTTAAATCCCGCGGCTGACAGACCCGTTAATGTGCTTTTCCTCTCAATAAACACTGACACACAGGGACAAAAGCACTTCATTCCTTCCCCCCCCTGCAACATGCACACTTGCAGCCTTGAATTTCTACCTCCACCGCCTCCACCGCCGCCATCAACCGGCTGCAGACAAGGCTCACTGGGCAGCGACTGAGGCGTGAGTGACCCCCGCTGACCGCTGCTGAGCGACCGGGACAAACCCACAGGAAGTCGCGCATAATTCCATTTCCTGGACCCCGGTAATGGCCTCTCCGGCCTCCGGTTGCGCGTTGCATCGGTAAGCCCCATCGAGCTCGCCTCGGTCCGCATCGCACCGCACCGCACCACGGCCCCCGAGCCTGGTGGGCTATCTCAAAACACGTATTCCATGAGAGTTACCAGTTACCTCGTCGGAATTGTAATCAGTAACGTATTCCAAAGGGATTACCCAGACTTTCCAAAACCAGAATAAACCTGAAAATCCAATTCTCCATATAAAAATTTAAATAATTCTGGTTTGTTGTGCTTTAACACTTCTATAGGCATCGCTTTCACTTTAAACGTTTTCCCAGACGTAATCCTAACTATCAGAGTATAGTATTTTCTTTAGGTAGCGTAACAGAATACAGGGTAACACCTTATTTGCATAGTCCAATGTTGATATGCAACTATCTGGTGACAAAAAGTATGTGTAAAAGATCAACAAAGTGTCACTTTTGCCTATTTGCTGCATCTCTACAGACAATGAAACCCTAAATCTTACTTTATTCTAACCCTAACCCTAAGATTAACTGTAACCTAGACACTGAATATCTATAGACTCTTTCACACTATCATTGAATAGTAAGCTGAATATAGTACAGTTACATTTCCTTGTATTTAGAATGCGTAATACCGTTACAAGTACACCGTTACAACCAAACCATGCTTAATTGTTCAAAATACGCTTAAACATTTGAATGAAGACACACTGACGCAGCTAGAAACACACACACACACACACACACACACACACAGAGAATCACACCTACCATTCCCCCAATTCACAAGCCAGTGTCAAGCGCAATTATTTGACTTTATCAGTCGTCAGTGTGTTGCAGTACAGCACAGCAAAGTCATTCTTCTTCCTCTCATTCTCTCTATTTCTTTCATTCCAAAGTGTTCCTGGATATACAGTATGCTTGCATGTGTGTTTTTGTATCCTATATGTTCTAGTGTGTGTGTGTGTGTGTGTGTGTGTGTGTGTGAGAGACACTGGGCTGCGGCTGGCTGGCTGGGATGACATGTTAAGGATGTGTTAATTCACCCCTCTAAGTTTCCTTATCATGTCTGCTGCTTGGCCATTCATTAATAGTCCTGTTTTAATTAGCTATTAGTGAACACGCTCCCCATGTCAGAGATATGAGATGGGGGGAGTGTATGTGTGTGTGTGTGTGTGTGTGTGTGTGTGGGTGGGGTGGGCAGAGAGCAGGGGAGTGGGAGTGGAGGGATTGCAGGCATACTGTGAGGAAGGTGTTGAGCGTTTGTGTGTGTGTGTGTGTGTGTGTAGGTGTGTGTGTGTGTGTGTGTGGACAGCTCCATTCTCCCACTGTGGCGGCAGAACAATTGGCAGGGACACGCTGTTCAGTGGGGGCCTCCTCCTCATTATTGGCCCACTGCTCACTTGTGAGCCATATCATTGTACTGCAAGACAATGGCTGCCAGGGGCCCCACCCGACATGATACCCCCCCCCCACCACCTCCCCATCCCACACACACACACCACTCCTACTATAATCTTAAACCCCTCCTTCCCATGTACTCGCACAGCAAATCGCCCCCACTCCCCCACCCCCCCCCCCTCCCCACAACCTCCACATTCTCAACCCCGCAGTATCGCCGCTCCTGATTGGCTGCGGCGCGGACGCCCGGCGCCGGTCAGAGTCCACGACGACAGAACAGGGGATTAAGCCTAATTAGCATGAACAATAAAAACAAACAAACAGGGGACGGGGGAAACGGGTCAGCGAGGCAATCCCACTGTCTCTCTTAATTAGCATTGTTTACCAAGCGACACGGTTGGTTCGCGATATCCGCTCAGCACAGCGGCACACAGTCCATTAGATAGTGTTCGCATAGTGACACGTGCACAGGGTGGTGAGACACACACACACACACACATATGTGTACATGAGCACGTATATGTGATCCAATGAGGAAAAACAGGCACATTGTGGAGATTGTTTTTCATACTACTGATCTTTGCATTCAGAGTTTTAAAATGCTATGCGACATAACAGGGGTCAATGAAGTATTTTGCTTGAATTATTAATTGTTGAATCAAAAAGTGCTTTTTTTTTAATGTAAAATGAGTCTCCTGGAAAGTGAAAAGAGCCTGGGATCATTTGAAAACCTCACATCTCCAAAATGTCGACTTGTTTTTAGCTTGACCACCGTGCGTTTTAGATTTAATCCAATGGGTTTTGAAAGAGTTTCAGAAACCCAGTGGTCGTAGAATGTTCTCAACCCCCAGAGGACCGAGTAATCCTTCAATTTAAGATAGAACATGAAACTCAAACCCCAAATTGGAGTTAACGAGGTTTTCATGCTACGACACCAACAGGCTTGCACCAATACACAAACGCACACTCGCACATAAAGTTCCTCCAGCACACCAATGAGCCGAATAAAACACCCTATCGATCGCCACGCCACATGTATAAATATTAGTGATGAGATGATTGATGATAGGATTTCTAAATCTCCTTGGCATCGGAGAAAAATTGCATTTGCCTTCAAGCGTCTGCCCGTCTGCGATACTGAAGGCCCGCCCCCGGGGAGCGCGTAGCCGCAGTGGGGGTCAGTGAAAACTGGGCCAAATCAAAGTGATTAAGGACCTGCAAATCAATAACGCCTTTATATTAGATTTACTCACTCTCCTCGGATCGCACCGAGTCAGCAGAAAGACGGAGGGAGGGAGAGGCCGAAATGAACCCAGATCCAACTAAGCGTCGGCAGATTGGGCGCCGGTATAAATCTTTAGGCTCCCATCAGGTCTTTGAGGCGTGATAAAATAATATAATCATCTTCGAATGGAGCAGCGAGGAGAGGCTGAGGACCGTCTCTCTCTCTTTTTCTGCTGATCGGTCCCGTATCTCCCCGGCTCCCGTGTTCCCCGACGCTGAAGCAGCAAGGAAAACCATTACCCAGAAGCCATCTGCGAGGAGTCTCGATGTTTTACTTTAACTTTGGCAGCGTGCGGGGTTGTACAGTACAAACGTGCGAGGAGGCTGTTTGAATGTCGAATTACGGCGGAGATAGAGGTAATCACCGGGCGCTGTCAGAGTCGGAGAGAGAGAACAGAGGCTGCTGAGGAAAGCGATTCGGTTTCCAAGGAAAAACAATGTCATCTCTTAATACCACAGAAAAGAAACACTAACAAAAACATAATATAACATCAGTGCAGCAATGCATCGCGAATGGCAACGCGTCTCAAAATGTCAAAATGTTTCCATTTGTTTCCTTGTGGATGTTTCCATGCACATTTGGCTGCAGCAGGTTGGAATTCTTAAAGGGAAAATCAATCTAAAACACTTTGTTGTAGTGTATTTTTCTTACTCCTGTGGATAACTGGCCAAACGCAGACAACATGGCGTCATGTCAAGATATTTCCAGCAGCTACAGTGCAGTTTGATACCAGGAAGTGTTTCAGGATGTAAAACATCAGCGGTAAACGTCAGGTTTTGGCGTCAGTCCCTCAGAATCAAAGAGCGAGGGCTTCTTTCTAGAGCCGCCATTTTGCACCGAGAGACGTTCAACAATCATACAGGGAGAAACCCATCGTAGAAGAAGAAGAGAGACCAGTTTCTCCACCCACAGGAGCAGGAGAGAGACCAGAATGCACTGCAGCTATGAGACAAGGCGTCTCTCACTTTTTCTTAACTGGAAAAACTCTCGCTCCGCTATTGCTATCACTCTCTCCTCCTACAGGTCTAACCCACAGCTGAAACCGCACCTGTTCTCTGGGGGGGTTGTTGAACGGCATTCTGGGAAATGTAGGGAATCACTCACTGAAGGAGAAGTAGATGAAGCAGGTTGAGGGAAATTGGGCACACCAAAAGAGTAAATCACAATACTTACTTGGAGTGCATTGGACATCACAGATTGATGATATATAGTATGTGAGTATCTGAGGGGGGATCCTTCTCTTACAACACACATACAGGGGACCAGCCAAGGTGACAGGGAGGCAGACACTGTTCCCAGACCAGATATCAGGACCGAACAAGCCTCTGGTGAGCTGAAAATGAAAAGAATCAGCAGCATCTGCAGCCTGACAGCGCTGCGTTCTCCGCGAACACCGATCAGTAAATAAATAGCTTTCTGGTGACAATTAGTTGAACTAGTCTAGCAAATGAGCGCCTGAGCATGTGCACACACACACACACACTCGCACACACACACACACAGGCATTGTGCCGTTGCCCCTTATCTCCATGGAGACGACATGTACCCCCCCCCCCCCCCTCCTCCTCCTCCTTCTCCTTCGTGTTTGTCTCACAGTAAATCTAAATTGGCGAGCGCAGTTAACCCCTCACCTCCTCCCCAGCCAGCTCCTAAGTCTCTGAAGCCGGCGAGGAGAGAGAATTACAATCAATGTGAGAAAAAGAAGAGCAAAGGGGGGGGGGGGGGGAGAAAAAAAAAAAGAAAAAAAAAAGAAAAGGCAACGTGTTAGCACACAACAGAGCCGGGGTCACGAAGAAGCCACGCGTTTTTTTGTTGGGGGTGGTTTTTTTTCACGCTGAAGATAAAAAAAAAAAAAAAAAAAAAGGGGGAAAAACTTTCGGTGCGCTTGTGTGTTTTACAGACTGGAAGTCCATTTCCCATGATTCCTTTGATGCGATCTAATCTGGAATGGTAGTGCGGAGGGAGGGAGGGGACGGATATGTGTGTGTGTGGTGGTTGGGGGGGGGGGGGGGGGGGGGGGGGGGGGGTTCTGAAGGAACCTCCAATCTGTTTACAGCTCTGATTGGAATTACACAATCAATTACCACCCCCTGCTGCGGCCCAAATGAGCCAGCCCAAAAGACAGGGGAATTGGTTAAATGTTATTGTTGGGAGGCCATTATCCAACAATCGGGGTGGTTAATGCAAGAAAATGACATTCATTAAAAGGCTCGACGGGAGGCTCCCGGGGGCCAGGCTGCAGCTGACCCTCATTCACCGCCGGGCATTGTGGGCCCTCGTCCACTGTGGGGAGGGGAGATCATGTCAAAGGCACAAAACGCTCCTCCTTTGTGAACGGGCACAAGCTAGTGTGTGTGTGTGTGTGTGTGTGTGTGAAAGAGAGAGAGAGAGAGAAATACCTGTGATTGCTCTGAGTGTGAACGTTCTTGTGTTTGAGAGAATGTGTGTGAGGCGTAGAGAGAGAGAGAGAGAGAGAGAGAGAGAGAGAGAGGCAGAAAAGGGATAATTACATCATTCTGTGAATTAGAGGAGTAGAGAAGGGAGAGTGATTGAGGCCCCCTCGCCGATGGATGCACATGTAATCCTGCAGTAATGAGGCAGCGCCAGAATCATACTCCACACACACTTACTCCTATAATGTATATCATCAATGCCGCGGCCGAAAAGAAGAAGAAAAAAATAAATAAAACGCTATTCCCTTTTGTGAGTCCGCTTCCAGCCGGCAGCAGCGATTTCCATCAACGCAGACGAAGCTATCGGAGAAGCCAAAAGTCAGAAGTAAGCGGGAGACATCAGCCCACAGAGAGAAGGCGAAACGTTCATGACATTATTTTTTGATACAGGATCCCGACGAGAGGTTATTTTTTGAGTCGGGAAACTTCCGCCAACGCAAAGGCTTTGTCTTGTTCTATTCAGAGCGCCGCTGATAGGACGGCGGGTCAGCGAGGGGGAGAGGAGCGGCGGCCTTGTTATTTCTGTTCATCCTACAGGAAACAAGAGCCATTTCATTTATGAAAAGCACGCTGAAGGCGGAAATGTTTTGTTTTGTGGCAAAAAGTCACAATGTAGCCGCCGGTGCGAAGAAGAGAGAGCGAACTAATGTGCCCTATGGCGAGATGAATCGGCACGCTGAGAATAGACATTCGTTTCTGTTTCGTTGCTGTCGGCGGCCGTTCCTTGGCAATTTCAGCATCCTGAGGTTTTTATCGTCAGCGTTCGCAGTAGAAATGACATCTAACTTTCTCTTTGAGACTCCAGCAAGCTTCATCAGTTTTGGGCAAAGTGGATCGAGTACAGACAACCACAGAGACCAGATTTTGTATGAAACTAAGTTAACTGTCCGATTTCGATTTAGCACCCCACTGTTTCAGATAATGTACATTGTTATGTTTTTCTCACTCATTATCCACAACAGCAATATTTCAGCACAAACTGTTGTTGCTTAAAGGGACAAGATGGGTGCATGGAAAAGGGGAAAGGGGAGAACTATATCACGGTTTTATCACAGAATTGGAAGATGTGGAGAGGGAAAACTCCTCTGAATGTGTCTGAATATCTTTCTATATGGGACAAAAGGGGGAGGAAGCATACGGGTTGTGATTACTATGTGATAATCCTCATTTCTGTACCAGGCCTGAAAGTAAATTCTTGATTTTTCCCAAATAAAGAAACAGAAATGGCATCTGTCCATCGCTTGGAGAAAATGCAAATGTTTCTCCTCTTGGTGGACCAGACCTTGACCTTTCCGGGTGTCCTGGTCTGGGGTAGTGAGTTTGTTTCCACGTCTGGTATTGTCCAACAAGCGACAGCGACTGACATCCGATTAGCACTGCTAACTGTGCTGGACGGCTAAGCCGGGCAGAGAGCCGCAGGAGTGTGTGTGGATCCCAGCCGCGCGCCGCCGAGGACTGAATCAATTTAGCGCACTCGCCAGGTCTGTGGCTTATTGAGCAGACAGATTGACCCTCCTAAAGATGGCTGCTACCTCACAGCCAAACACTGACCTTTGACACTTGACCATCTGCTGGCTCCTAGGAAAAAAACCCAGAGTCACACACACACACACACACCAGCGAGAACAAAGCCCCGGTGTTCGTTTTGGCAGGTACGCTGTATTTGCGCAGATAAAGGGATCAAATGTAATAACGCAAACACAAATCTAATACACTCACTACAAAGCAATAGTTTAATGAAATTTTCTGCATGCTGTCTTGTGTGAGCCGGGCTCATCAGAGAGGTGAAATAATTATCACAGGCACCTGTTATGGCAAAGAACAGGTGGAGCTATAGTGTACGTAATCTCACATCTCAACGGATATTATCGGGACGTGCGTGGGTGTGAGTGTGTGTGCGCACACCAATTTCATCTTTGTGCCAGCTCCCGTGTGTGTGTGTGTGTGTGTGTGTGTGTGTGAGGTGCTGAGTTAAGCCTCTGATTGAGAAACAAGCCACAGTAGCAACATGCCTCGCTGTTTCCCCCAGCATCTGTCTCGAGCAGCATGGGGCCTCCGCGCGTACGGGAGGGTGGAGGAAGACACAGAGAGGCGGCTTCCCTTCATCTTCTCCTTCCTCCCTCTCTGTCTGTCTCACTTCTCATTATTTGGGAGGCAACATCGGAGTTGAAAGATACTCTCTCTCTCTCTCTCTTTCTCCGTCTCCCTCCCTCTCTCTCTCTCTCTCTCTCGTCTCAGTGTGAGTTTTTTTGTCTTCCATCATCTGCGAGTCAGCGCCGGGTCATATCGCAACACGATGCGCTCTGCTGTGAGTTTAGCACCAGACACGCCAGCTCCCCGCCACTTCCTTTGCACAGACACCGTTTCTTTGAGACACACTGAGCGGCACTGTCAAAATACTGGAGGTAGAGATAAGGCGGATAGTCGAGCGGAGGAGCCGTCCCGATTGTTAGGAGGATTTCACTACCGCCTGCTTATTTTTCTGCTGCTTGTGTGAAAGGTGGAAACACACAGCTATACCGGTATAAAATACACAGAAAGAGGCGGGGCTAAGCAGACGAGATACGCTGGAGGGGTGCGGACTCATCTCCCCGCTTGCAGACTCCCAGCCTGAGCATGTATTTTTAGATTGTCTTTAAATTTGTATTTAGACTGCTGCTGTCTACAAAGGTCTCAACGGGGTTAAACTGGATAAATAAAGGCCAAATGAGCCTATCGTGATATTCATATCCGGTTGTTTCTGCACCGTAAAACGGTGAGACGAGCAACTCTGCAAGGCTAACAGACATGAAGAGAGACTGTATCTGTGGCAGGTTAGCTGCATCCTGCTAATTCCCGTACAGTGCCAGTCTATCTTTAGCTGGAGTGATTTGTAAGAAAGGTGCAAAACGAACTCAGCGGGCTGTGGGGACGATCGGCTCCATATGCCGGCTCTGCTGGGGTGCGATTTCACCCAGTTTACCCACTGCAGCAACTTGATGAGCTGAATTATTTTTGTTTTTTTTTGACAGTCCTTTGAATGTAGTTTGAGGCTGATTATCCTGACTCTCAAATGACACTTGCTCTTGAATCTACCTCCACCACCTCTGGTCCTCAGCCGTAGACCTAATTCTCATGGCGGCCATTTTGAATTTATATCACATTCGGGGTGGGAAACTCCACTTGCTGTTGTGTACCAACATGCACATCATACAAACGTCTGAACAAAAGTTATGCGGAGATTACGTTTCTTCCACCACAAATTGGATTCTGTGACACCAATTTTCACCTGTTTGTCACATGAAAAAGTTCTGGTCAAGTTTAGGCAAGTGAGTGACTTTGGTTAAGAGTATTGTTAAGATTAGGCAACTAAAACAATTTGGTTAAGTTTAGGGAAAGGCTGTGGTCATGGTTAAATAAGAAAAACTTACAGTAGATCTTCTTAGAGTAGATCTTTGTATAAGTGGGACTCAAAGTGGGTTGAAGGTCAATGTTTACACCCATCTGCCTCCCCCACCTCCACATTATTTCAATGTCAGACTACTTCCTGTTTCTAGTCATGCTTCACGTAATCCTTTTGTGGTGGGAAAACATATTTGTTTCTGAAATTTCAGGACATCAGGCTGCCGAGTGTGACGTAAATTCAAAATGGCCGCCGACGTCGGAATAAGACCCGTGGTCTTGCACCTGAAACCAGAGCCTCTGCACGCTGCCGCCGACTGGAAACACAGTCAAACGTCACGCCGTAAAGAGACCAAGGAAACAAACTGACTGCACATACAGAGCCTCCTGTGTGTTTACAAGTGAAGGTTAGACAACTCCGAGTGTCCTTGAAGAGGAAGACGAGTCTATTAATAGCCGTGGACTGTTCCTGTGTGTGAGGCTGGAGTAGGATGAGTAAAGTGGCATTTCGGAGCCATTCATCCAAAGACAGAACTACAATCTTCAAGACAACATGTTGTGTTATGTGTCAATATGAGCGGCGCCGGTCTGCTTTGCCTCAAAGTTCTGTCGCCTTCTGTTTTATTGCACATCGACACAGAAATAGGATTAGAAGACAATCTTTTTGAGATTGGGGAGTGTCAGAAAGTTGCTTTTTTCTTTGAGATTGGCAATAAATGCTATAGCTTGCATTAGACGCTGCGGTATTAGAGGTTTCAGTCATTCTAGCAGGACTGCAGCTTCCTTTCGGGTTGCATCTCTTCCCAGTTTCATGATAATCAACCATGCTATGGATGGGGCCAAATGAAATATGTGCACTCAATTAGTGTTTCTTCCAGTAGAGTGAGTTTCCAACTTTATTGCAACAGCACCGCTAAGTCACATCCAAATAACCAGCAACCGTCCCCAACCATGGATGTCAGAAACACAGAATAGAATTAGAATCGCAGTAAAAGAGAAATAATGGACCTGTAAGCCCCGAGCGATGCTTTCTTATGTTGGACAAAGGAGGCATGTAATCAATACCTCAGTCTACACGAATGACACGTTGTACAGTTTGTGCTCTCATGGCCAATTCCACGCCAACATCTGCGATTAACGCCGTGATTTCTGACTTGTGGTCCCGGGGTTTTCGCATGTCTGAGCGGGTCTGCATGGAGATGGACACGCGAGTCCGAACAGCCTACCCGCATCGGTTATGGGCACCGCAAGGAAATTTCAACTGTGTCATTCTTGCAGACAGGTTGTCTATCAAGGGCAGGTAAACGAATCGGTCAGTCACACATGCATTCAACCACAACTGAACGCATTTGTGAGAAAAAACCTTAGATACAAAAGTTTAATATCTAAAAATTCAGTGTTACAAAGATGCAAACATGAAAACCAGCAAGTAATATTACAAAACTTTTACGCAGAGGTTTTGATGTGTCGGTTGGGTGTTCATCTGTCTGCAAAATAGCTCCATATTTGGCTCATAGCACCAGTTTAGATGGACTGGGATTCAGTTCAAGACTGTTTGACCGCAGTTCTATTTATTCAAATCTTTCTTATTTTTCTTTCTTTTAACTATTCTGATCCATGTGCCCACTTGAGCATTAAGTATTGAACGTGAATGTTCAATCTTTCATATCAAAAGCAGCATTGAAATTTTGATATTCATTACAGCACTCCTGCCTACAATACTGACAATGTGGACCATGTAAAATAATAAATGTGGGGTAAAACAAACACAAGATAGTTTGTTTCTCAAATTGATATTTCTTGCTGGGTAGAACCAGAAGGGTTTTACCTGCAAATGAGTCAAAACAAAATTTGAACATGCCTGCAGAATTCAGATGGAGCGGCTTATCAAATTGCCCGCTCTCTGACCAGCACACCGTACACACCGAGCGCAGCCAGGTCCAGAACAAAGCCAAGAACACAAACAATAGTTTTGTTGTGTCAAGCGAAGGAGGCATATAATTAGCACCAGAGTTGTAACTGGAAGAGGCCAATCAACACCTATTTCCGCTGTTATCACGCTAACACGAAGAACATTTTTTTGGTGTCAGAACGCGAGGACTGACATTTAACGATTAAAAAAACTAAATATTCCAACCTGCGAATGAGCCAAAGCGAAAGTTTCTCACCACAGCCAAACTAACTCCCGTGCCTTCCCGGAGAGGCTCGTGTTCTGGCCTGACCGACTCTTACGTGGCGCGTCCCTGGAGCAAAGCCGGGCCTATATAAAGCAAGGATAAGACGGCGACTGTGGCGGTTCCAAGCGAGTCATCTCCGGCAGCCAGCCTAGCTATCATTATCTGTTAAAGAGCCTCCGTCCCTATGGATCATCATTACGAGGCGCATTAGAAAATACTTTGATTAAACTCCCCTAATCCAGCACAGACAGCTGCAGTCCATTCACAGCTGCCTAATCTCCCCGCCACTAAATACCACCGAGACAATGGGCAACAAATGACAACTTACGTGGAGGGGGGGGTGGGGTGGGGGGGGATAGAGGCAGAAATAAAGGAGGAGGAAAACAAAGAAAAAGAGAGAGAGCGAGAGAAAGGGAGGGCGGTTAAGGGGAAAAAGAGCTGATTCCCCTATCAAAGGCGGGCGGTAAACAGTGCTGATGGCGAGCCGTATCATGCCAGGAGATGGCTGATGCTTTCTGTGAAATGAAAAGGGATACGGAGAAAGACAGAGGGAATGTGAGGTGCAGGCAGAGAGAGAGAGAGAGAGAGAGAGAGAGAGAGAGAGAGAGAGAGAGAGTTTAGGGATAGGGATTGGGAGGAGGGCGCATCACAGGGAGAGTGATGACTGAGCGAGAGTGTGTGTGAGGAAGAAAGAGAGAGAGAGAGAGAGGGAGAAAAAGAGTGACAAGGGGAATAAGGCGAGGGGGGGATGGGGGGATGAGGGGGGGGGTGGAAGATAGAGAAAAGTGCAAAGGATGATGGAGTTGCGTCTCCCCTCGGCTGGCAGATGAAATGTTGCACATGGAGGAGAGATCTCTTTCACCGCAACTACAAACAAGGCAAGGGTGCTGATGGGAGCTGCCGCAATCAAGATGAGAGGAGAGAGAGAGAGGGAGAGGGAGAGAGAGAGAGAGAGAAATGGAACTACTCCTCAATGGTACAAATCACCGCGGGGAGGTTATCAGGGCCGTCGGCAATCACTATAATGACAACATGGTGTGACATGATAGTTACAGCACTCAAAGAAAATCATTCGCCAAGGCTGGGGAGAGATAGGCAGGCGGGCAACTTCATAAATACCAGTCTGGCCGCCGAGAGTGAGAGCATGTGTGTGTGTGTGTGTGTGCGTGTGCGTGTGTGTGTGTGTGCCAGGGGTTATGTGTTCAGGTGCGTTTTTAGTCGCGTGCGCGGAATATTTAAGACGGTATCGCCGTACGAATGTGGTGTATCCATCCATGAAGTGTGCGTTTTCATGCAAGTGTGTGAGCGAGGTGAGGTGGCGGGGGTGTGGGGTGAGGTGAGGTGGCGGGGGGGTGGGGTGGGGTGGGGTGGGGTGGGGGGTGTGTGGTAAACAGGAAGAAGTATGTGCTGTAATTAGCCGGGGGAGTTGCGCGTTGAGCGGCGCGGCGGCGTAAACCGTAGATGAGGCTCGTTCGTTTTCTTCGCCCGAATACGGTTGTTGCGTTTGCGTTATTGTTTATTCTATAGGTGTTCGTCGCCCCCCCCCCACCGAATTAATTACACGAGTCCCACCTCACCTCATTTGGATATTTAGTGGATTGTGATTCCATTCAGGAGGAAGCAATGCACCTCTTAACATCTCATCGCTTATTGCCATTCATGCTTTTCTGGGCCGGAATGGAACGAGTCCTGATGCATTTCGGACAGGAAATAAACCTAAAGTCACAAATGCATGATGAAGTCGATATCTATCATCAGCGGTTGACCGACAATAATTACTGAATATGCATTAATACACAGAACACCTTTCTTATATAGAGTTTCACACCCATATGTTGCATAATCCATTTCTAAAATGCATCAAAAATCCTTCTTTACCCTCTCTCCCTCCCTTCATCTGCATCTCGCCTTTAGTGGATTTAATAGGCAAATTCAATAAAGAATCATCATCCGGATTCACCTGGTCAGTCTATTTCGCGGAAAGAGCAAACAGCATTAACATTTTGCACAGTGTGTGTAGCCAAATCCAGCGTGTGTGTGTGTGTGCAGCGCGCGGGGTAATTTCCCCGTGTCGTGCTGAGGTGCCGCTGGATGAATCATACATGGGCATGCTCACAACGCCCATGCTGGGGAATAATGAGACCCAATGAAGTGAAGAATATGAACACACCTCATGTACAACAACACCTCTTCCTCTCTCTCTCTCTCTTACTCTCCCTGTTTCATTCACTATCTCTCCCCCTCCTCCTCTCTCTCTCTCTCTCTCTCGCTCTCCCTCATATTCATCGCCCACCCCCTCTCTTCTTCTCTGATCTCCCTGCGAAGGTGTATACCGTGTATATCCTATTTGCGGTGTGAGCTTGCATGTATTATTACACATCTGCCCCGGCGCGATGGCGGGGAGCGGCGGCGGCGGCGGCGCTGGATTCGCCGGCCACGGTTGTTAGGCGGACGGATGATTGTGCTTGGAAACAGAAGAGGTCCGGGTTAATACGGCTCAGCTCCACGCCGGAGAGGCTGCTGGCAGGGGTCAGAGTTCAGCTGATGAGAAAGCACAAAGCCAGCGCCGGGCTTCTCTCTCTGTTTGTGTGTGTGGGCAGCTCAGAGGTCAGGCTGGTAGGGAGAGTGACTCACTGCAACCACACAGGCCTACACACACATTTAAAAATACACACACACACACACACGTAGAAACTCGCTTCACGCACGGACGCGCAAACGCGAGCTCACGCACACACACCGATGGAGATGGGGAAATACACAGAGGGCTGGATGTACTTTGATGCACACACACATCCTCGCGCACTAGGCCTTAGCTGGCGGGCCTCCTAGGTTTTATTTACGGAAAATCAATTAAAAACAGTTCTTAGCCCACAGGAATGCAACAACAATATCATCACATATTACTGAAGTATCTTATTCTTGACTCATGAAGCAGGCGTTATGCTGCTCACAGAAGTTCCACTTTTTACCGCACGCTTGCTGAACTACTTTTCCGAATTTTGCTCCAATCCCAAAACAAAGTTAGGAGGAAGGGTTTGGCAACTCGGTTTAGACACACGAGTGTATTGTGCTGCAGTATATTCGTTTGGTTCGACTATGTCACGTTCAAGAAAGAACTGTCCGCATGATAGATGCAGGGGAAATGCTTCCACAACTATGGCGTGACGTTCCCATGAAACAAATGACAACAACTTTTTAACCTTGAGCGCAAGCGTCCCCGAAATGCACTCCGCCCAAAGTCAATCCCCGATGACGAGAGAGCGGCGGAGGGCTGCGTTTTCCATACGGGGGTCACTCGCCGCGCGGTAAACAGACCTACTAATCCAACGTAACCCCCCGGTCACTCCCTCCCCTCTCCCTGCCTCTCCCGGGTCCCCGCAATCATGAAAATGATCGCTATCACGCCGCCTGCCGCCGCCGTCCGCCGGACTACGGGCCCGTGCCGTGCTGAGACAGTATCAGTCAGAATCCATTTACATAATAACAGCTCATCATTCGAAAAAGGCCCTTTTGTTGGCGGCATAACAGAAAACTGTCAAGATGTCACCCTTGGCCGGGGCCGGGGCACGGCACGCCGGTAAACAGGGGAGGAGGGGTCTAATTGCGCGGCGCAGTCAGAGAGAGAGAGAGGATAGAGAGAGAGAGAGAGAGAGGAGGAGAGGGAGGGAAAGCAGAGAGAAGTTACAGTGGAATGAGTGGAAACACTAGAAAGAGCGAGGGAGGGAGGGATCAAAAGAAAAAATGGCTATAAGAGAAAAAGAGGAAGAGGCGGACTGATAGAAAAAGGGAATCGAAGGCTCTCAAATCTTCTCTGTGCTTCACCCCAGCATCAAGGGCCCACTTTACCCACCGCTGTTTTCCAACCCTAAAATCAGACCAGATTGACATGCTGATGCCGGTCCGGGGCAGAATGGGACGAAACAAATTTAACATTAGAAAATTGTCAATCTCCCACTCTAAGTAATCATTATTGCTTAGCCCGAAGCTGTTTATTTGAAGAGTTGTTTTGCCTGTTTGGAAGTGCACGTCGCAATTTTACCCGGAAACTTTGGAATTATTGTGTGTGTTAGAGTGAGTGTGTGTGTGTGTGTGTGTGTGCGTGGAATTTGAGTGAAGTTGGTTGTGGGTGAACGCGTGCAGGCAGGGAGCACATATACAACACAAATACGTCACCTTGTAGCTATTGACTTATAATTTTAGAGCCAATCAGTGTCATTTTGAAAAAGGTGGAATGCAGCAATGAGATCAACACAGTCACATGACATTTTTTGAAATGAGCACCAACTCAGAAATGCAGATTAGGCGTTGTGGGCACACATTTTGTAAAGATTACACTCCTCTATCATGACTATAGACACGTCATTTTCACATGTTTGTCATGTGAAACGTTTAGCTAACAGTTACGTTTAAGTCAACTTAAACAATTTGGATAGGATGAGGGTTTGGTCATGCTTAAATTAGAACTTCACTTACATTAGAAAACTTCTTGGTATGAGTTAGGAATTGAAGCCGGGTTGTCGGGAGTTGAAAGTAAATATATCGGCCCATCCGCCACCCAAACCTCCGCACCCTTACTCTCCACCGCACCAGTTCAGTGTCAGACTACTGTCTCCTCCCCACAATCCATTCATGGCAGGGAAAGGTATTTCTCTCACGTATTTGCATTTTAAGAGATTGTGTTCACTTCACAAACTCAGGAAACCGGGCTGGGTGAGATGCATCATTCCTCCAAGTTTTGGGAAAATCTGAGATATTGACGGACGGACGGAGACCGATCCAAAGTCCCAACACGATGAAATCATCATGACTAAATATTACAAATGAAAAGCAACAATAAACCCGTGCTTATTTCATATCTGAGGGATGTTAGATATCTTGGGGCCCCCTTAGTTTGAATGGGCATGATGCCAGTGCGCACACACACACACACACACACTCTCCCACCAAGCACACACACACAGGCACACGACTTCCTTTCTTCACACCTTCCTCTGTGTGTGCGTGACAGGAAATCACCGGCAGCCACTCGACCTAGGAGGGGTTTCTCCTCATCTTCGCCGCTCCTCCCGGGCCTCTCAGCATCCACTCCTTCCCTCAGACCGGCTCCTGCACGGCTCCCTCTCCCCTCGTCGCCTCTCACATCATTTGACATCAAAGGGGCCGCGACGAGCCTCGCTGTTTACCCTCCCTAGCAGGCGCTCATTACAAAAACATCAAAATAAGCCGTGCAGAGAGGCAGGGCGAATTAATGATCTCCCCGTGCCACCGGTGCCCCGCGCGCCCCCCGAACGGCGCCGGGCCGCGCCATGCAGAACGAATACGCCGGGATGCGCGGGTGCGTGCATGCGGAGGCAAGACACATACATGCGCACATACATGTACTCAAACACACACACACACACTAGCGCCAAGGCCCATGCCCGCTAATGATCGTTCAATTAGTGGAAATTAGGGAACCATTGTGAGGTCCATGCTGTGACCATTAGCTGTTAGAGAGACGGACGAGGAGTGTGGGCCAGGATTAATCCCTCAAGAGCAGGATGGAGAACCTCGCAGGTCACCGTCCAACAGGGCTTTCGGTTCCACGCTAATGATCTCCAGCCAGGGGTGGAGGGCGGCGGCGACACGCCGGTACGCGGCGCAAGGCCGGTCTTGAAATAGCCCTTGACATGATTGGATTTAATTGGGTAGTACATGGCAGGTGGGGTCGGCGATTGGAGTCTAAATATCTCACTGCGTTATTAGCATTGTTTTGCGGGTGCAGCGGTTTCAAGAGTGGGATCCAACGCAAACGCTCATTAGACGAGCAGTTTGAGGCAAATCCTCATTGTTAAATCAAAGTGCTTTGCGAATGCATTGTGACACGACACATACATCAGCGCACAGGTCGCTCTGCAACACATGGCTTTCCCCATGCATGTAATGCCAGGTTTTTATTTGGAAATTAATTCCTAATCTAATCTATACAGCCCTATTAATAACTATTATAAAGCACACCCCAGTCATGAATTAATCAGGGATTGGTAATTAGTGTAAAATTTAAATGCATGTTGTAAACCCACATCGAGTGTCTGGCACTAGACGGAGGTGCCAAGCCATCGCTGTACTAATTAGTTTGCAATTATGTTTAATAAGTTCTGTGGAAGCCAATCATCTTACAGTCGGGGAGCTGGGCTCTCCTGATACAGGCACAGTGGAACCAACATGGAGGAGGCAGGGAGGAAAATCACAACATCTTATATACATTCTCTCTCTTTTTTTTTTCTTCACCTTTATTTATCCAAGGAAGGTTTGCTGAGCGTGCATACTGGATTTTCTCAGCGATGTCCTACTTCACACAGTTAAGCACATTCACTCCTGGGAGCTGCCCGGTGCAGCTTTTCTAACGTTTTCTAACTTTCAACAGTGTTATCATCCATCTGTGATATTCAGTGCGTTCCAGGAGTTATTTTGTGATCAAGTGTTGTCATTTAATTCTTTGTTGTACCCACTTTTCCTTCAACCATTTTTATTTATAAAGCCGTTATCGGTAAACTGCCCTCTTTCTTGACCACACTCCAATTTGCCAGCAGTGCCTACAGTCTAAGATCACAATCCTGCATACTTCTTAAAGTTCCCAGAATCCGAACTGTTGTTGGTGAAAAGGCATTTGATTATTTTGCCCCCTGGTCCTGGAACAATCTCCAGTCAAAGCTCCAGCTCGACCATTTCATTCCCCTAAATCAGTTCAAACAAATTATCCACAGTCTTATGCAAGATGTGTGCTCCTGTTTCTGATCTAAATTGTGACCTTTTTTTATTGTACATATTTTAGTATTTTTCTTATTCTGTACTGTTTTTGTGTGTTTAATTGTGTAACCTCTGCTGCCATTTCTTGGCCAGGCCTCGCTTGGAAAAGAGATTTTGAATCTCAATGGGACTTCCTGGTAAAATAAAGGCTAAATAAATAAAAATCTGCCTCGTCTGCCTTCTACTTAGGTTGGTGATTTCCTACCTTTTTTTTTTTCCAGAATCATTTTGGAAATCCACTTTTCAGTTATCTCTCTGGTGATTGGCTGATGCATGACACAAACCATTCTATAGAACTGTCAGTAAAGTGTAAAGTCCACCCATCTTTCATTTCCATCATCCTTAAGAGAGGGCTCAAATTTATTTTCAAAATAATCAAATAATCATGATTTCACACTGGTTCTGGTGGAAGGGGATATGGACAAAAAACAATAAAATATCAATCAAGAGTAATGTGAGGCATTATACTGTTCCAATGTCAGTAATCACATCACAGTTACTGATCTAACAGATAGGTTGTTAGTTACGTTACACTCTTTGGACTCTTTAACCTCTTTAGAGACGATTCCCAGTCTTACGACGCCTTCAAGTCGCGTCGGAAATATCAGAATTACGAGTAAAGTGCACATGAACGAACCAACAAAGATAAATACAACTCTGAAAGTCGAACTTTAATGCTATAGGCTTTATCTTTGTTAAAACCCTTAAAAGAAAGATTTTGTGTCTGTCATTATTTAGATACTTCTTCTGGTAAAGTAATGCATTCATTTTAAGAAAACTAACAAGTAATGTGTGTTTTTTTTTTTTTACTTTATCCCAGTAACAACCCCAACACTGGTAGTTAGCAGGAGAGAGTGAAACATTATCACCTCTTAAACTCCGACTAAACAAAGAAAATGCAGTTCTGTGTGGGGTGTTGGGTTCAAATTATACTATAAAATGGAGTCAAAAGATCAGGAAGTAAGAAGTGGTACTGCCAACCGCTCTCCAAAGGCCTCGATTGTTCCGATATGAATGCTCCAGATAAGACCCGTAAAATAATAAAGAGATCAACACAGTAAACAATATGAACGCATGAACCCTGGCTCAGGATCTGCCGGGCTGAGTGGACTGCTGTGGATTCACCGAGCTGAAAGCATTTTTTGAATCTTGGCTCCAGACCAGAAAAACACTCTAAATGGCTTCACGGGTCGGCTTTTGAATGGTCACCTGCGGGTGGGGAGAGAGAGAGGGAGAGAGAGAGAGAGAGAGAGAGAGAGAGAGAGAGAGAAAAAAGGAGGTGGCGACGGGAAGAGAGAAAGAGAGAATGAGAGATACCCCGAAACCCAAAACATTCATATTGAGAAACCGCCGTCTTTACCTCGTCCAATTGAACTTTTCCCTAAGGGGCTTGGCGAGAAACGGGCGACGACCAGTTTTTTTTTCATTTTTGGGGTTTTTTTTTTGAATGGCATCGGAGACAACGGCTCCAGAGAGAGATGAGGCGACATATTAGTCGCTAAAACTCTGACAGCTCGCTACAAAGATCTCCTCCTGAGCTCATGGCAACACATAGGGCCGAGCGGCGGGGTTCAGCTGGGACTTTTGGCTCAGGCTCTTGACTCGATCGGGCCTCTGTGTGTGTGTGTGTGTGTGTGTGTGTGTGTGTGTGTGTGAGCTAACAGTGCCATTTGGACCCGTGCCTGGCACCCTCCGTGTTAATAAGAGTAATCAGTGCCCCCATGCCTGCTACCAGCCTACATAGCACAGCAGAGACATGGCACGGTCCTGCACCGCCACCTGAGAGTGTTTACCCAAAACACACACACACACACACACACACACACACACACCTCATAGAAGCTAATGAGGGGGAAATGTAGTCAATACAGTACAATTGATCAGCATTGTCCGGCGACAGCGTGCCATCGATTGGGTTTCCCTCACCAGTAATGCCTCATTAGCCGCGTCTTCGCCACACATGAGCAAACACACAATCAGGTGTAATGTATTGCGCCGCAAACAAATCACAGCGTTTAATTTCAAAGCGCTCGCTCGGCTTTGGTTCATTTCGCAGAGGAACGCCTCATGTACATTTGCGGCGGATGGATTCGCCGCCGCAGCTGCATTCCATATGTTTTCATTAATATCAATTGTGTGATATCAATATTAGGGCTCTGCTGAGAGTTTGAGTTAGAGTAGTGGGAGTGGAAGTAGGAGAAAAGCAATCAAACTGCAACTTCATTTTAAAACTTTGAAGGTAACCCCTTGAACCCCTGTAGCATTTTCTCTAAATGTGTAATTGTCAATTGAATTGTGATATTGTGATTGCAAAATGTTTAACTATTTGCACTATAATAGTTATACACCACTTTAGCCTCAGGACCTAGACTGCATGCCATACTGCGTAAATGCATATTAGTTAGAAAATGTTTTTTTGTATATATACAGCATATATATATATATATAGAGAGAGAGTGTTATGTATCATTTACTGTATCTTGTATATCCTGCACTGTCCCCTTGCACTGCATATGTGTACCAGTATGTACTTATGTCTTAATGTGAGTTATGGTTAGACAGATATATAGGTTTGTTGATATATCAGGCCAATATTGACATATGTCAATGTCGTTCACTGCTGATATGATGGAGGCACCACAACTACATGAAATCTGTCTGTAAAACCTGCAATGAAATTTTATTTTCTTTACACATTTTGTTTTTTCATTTAACTGTTAAATTATATATATTGTAATTACTTCATAAATTAAAAGCCTAACGTCTAAAAATATCAGTATGGACATCTTTAAAACCCCTGTATCAGTCCAACTCTAATGTGATTTATTGTGTTCCTGCACATATGTCACCAAGACAAATTCCCCTACATTTATTTATTCACTTGGCAAATAATGTGATTCATATGCTACTATTGTAATAGTCTGACAACCTGATGAAGGCATATCACTAAACACATTGCAAAATACATGCATTGGGTGTATTTTTTTAATCTTGTCTCTGTTGTATAATGGACCGATAATCTTTTCTTCATTTGCATTCTTAATGTGTTTTTACCTTGTATCATTCTGTGTGATTCGAGGTGTTTCTCGCCTCAGTATATTTACAGCGATGCAACTTTTAGGTACGAACAAGACAAAGAATTAACCATGAATTAACTTCATTTACGTTGTTATGTAACAGTTGGTTACCATAAATAACGAGACTGTAATGAGTCTATATCGTCACCCAGTCACTGTGCTGTGCTTCTGCCACTGTCTGTTGAAGCATGATATCATCTATAAATCATTACCAAATTAATTTTGAGACATTAGTGTATTTTCTGTACAGAACATTGCTGAGAAGTCAGCCTCTACTGGCCTTTACTTTGCATGTTACATTGGCGGGAAATCTGCTGGATTGCTTTACAGCACAAAACAGCTATTCGCAAATGCTGTTAAAGCTTCCAGATTGCTTTTTTTAATTATTTTTTATTTTGCATTTTTATTCCAGTTCCACTCTATTCTAACTGCGTTTCATCTTCATGTTAGCTTACTTTACCGAATGCATATCGGCTCTTATCAGCTCTTCTTCTTGCTCTTCAAAACAAACGGAGCGACACCAGGGTGGGGGAGGAGGGACAAGTGGAACCATCCTCTTTGCAACAGGAGGGCTTATGGGAAATGTGGTCTTCATTTTTAGAAACACAAAATGCTACACATAAAGCATAACTCTAGCCATCTTTGACCCTATTCTCCCATATTTTTTCCATCATACCCATGGATTCTGACCAAAATCTCATCAATTGCTTCACTATCAAACAATGTGTTGAATGTGAAGACGTGCTTTGGGTGCTTTTGAGGTTGATTTTTGCAGTCCACTGGCTTTTATAGGATTGTATTGGAGCTGCACACCCTGGCAAACAAGACACAAATAGCTCTATAGTGAAGATATTAAGGAGATTTTGGTCAGATTTGATCGGTTTGATGGACAAAGATATAGGAACATATAGGGTCCAGGTCCAAAAATGGCTGGACTTATGCTTTAAGAGCAACCAGAAAATCATCCATGCGTCTTTAATATTCACAGCCCAGTACAGCCTCTTGATGCTGGGAAAGAAAGTTGTCAAATGTTTATTTTAGAAGCAATTAGGTGCTTGTTTAGTTATGTTACTGGGGGAATCTCCCCTTCCGGCTGCTAACGCTGAGACCTTCAGCCGCTCCGCCTCACATGAGAACCTCTGCCCAGATCTGATACTTTCCTTTTCTCTGGAGAGATTTAAACTAGATTTGGAGCGCTGCAATCTGATATACGGTCTGTGGTTAGGGTGGGCTGGGGAGATATGTCTGTGTGCAAATGTGTATTCATGTTTGTGTGTTTGTGTATATGTGTGTGCATGGTGGTGGAGTGGTGAGTGTGGTGTGTGTGTGTGTGTGTGTGTGTGTGTGAGACTCGTTCCAGTGGCCAAACACTGCTCCCATAGAGGTGTCTCCTACAGCGCACTGCTGATCCCCGGCCAGACCACCGCTTCCTGAGGCCTGCGTGGATGAAAAATATCCCCCAACACACACACCACACACACACTCTCACACACACACACCTACACACACACACTACTCTGGAAAGCCCGCTTGTCTGCCTGGAAAACCCTAGAGTCCTGGGGAACTGGATTCTCTCAGAAAACACACACCATTTCTCTCACAGTGTGGGCAGTGTGTTACGTCTGTTTGTGTGCGAGCTGGGATCGACTGAGGAGGAGGAGGAGGAAGAGGAGGAGGAGGAAGAGGAGGAGGATGGGGTGGGCGAGGGGAAGCCTTGGGCAGAGGATACTTGCACTTTTTCATCGCAGGCGTAAACCCCTCCCCCCTCCTCCGGTGTCCCGCTTGAACCTCAGATTGAAGCGGTAACAACAAGAAGTGGAGGAAGAACTCTTGCCCCCTCAAGCCCGTCTCTGCTGTTTGCCTTTCATCTCTGAGCGCGGCGAGTTCAGCGCGGCGCTCAGCGTAGCGGGCGTGCGCGTCAGCCCGCGATGTGTGTTTGCCTATTAGGGCCAAGAGTCGGCCTGTCAAGCCTTCAGTTGTCCTCGCCGCCCCGCGTGACGACTGAACACGTCTTTATAGCTATTACGGGAGGAGGGCGAGGTCGGAGAGGTGTTCCGTCGCACGTCAGTCAGCCGGTGCGAGCGCGCGTGTGTGTGTGTCTGCGTGTGTGTGTGTGTGTGTACTCGAAAGTGTTTGGAAGTGTTCGTGTGGCGCAGAAGAGGGGCGGATCAATCAAAGATGTCTGATTAAGAGGAAGACGGCAGGTTCCCATTTTCCCTCCAAACCAAAGGCAATCCCGCTGCATGTAGATTGGGGTGTCATTCAACCGCCAGCCGGCGCTGCCTTGTGTACATAGACAAACACATTAACCACCGGGGCCGATTGCCGTAATGACAGTAATAGAGCAGGCGCGATGACAGACGACAGAATAGCACTTTGGCCAAGGTTGACAGAGGAGGAAATAAGGAGAAAGATTTTTCTGGGTTTTCTTTTTTCACCGTTTTCTTTTTCTCCCTCGGCTAAAGGTGCTCATTTGCCGAGGTGAAACGGTTGCGACATGGAGAGCGGGGGGCAATTTCCCTCCCATCAAGTGTGTGTTTAATTTTCCTTGTCCCTTTTTTCGCCCGTCTCCCGGGGGCCGGCCTGTTTGTGTGTGAAGCCTACAATTGAGGTTAACATCTTGCTTGATTGTACCGTTTCTGGGGAGGATGCCTTCCTCGGCCATTACCGGTAATCCTTAAGCATACGCGTGTTCGATTCTCTCTCCGGTCGAAACTGGTGACGGGCCAGAGGCTTTGTGGCGTGACGCCCGCAGGCATCTCCCTGTCCTCATCTTCTGACACAGGTTAGATACACTACCAGTTAAAAGTTTGGACACACACATTTCTCTTTATTCTTACCATTTTCCACATTTTAGAATAATAGTAAAGACATCAAAACTATGAAATAACACAAATGGTATTATACAGCGACCAAAAAAGTGTTAAACAAATCAAAACTATCTTATATTTTAGATTCTTTAAAGTAGCCGCCCTTTGCTTTGATGGAAAAGTAAAGGCTTTGGAAAGAAATTCATACATAGGCATCAACTTCACTATTTATATTTGTCTAAGAAACACATTTCAAGCATTTAAGCAGAAGCCTTTAGATCAGAATGGCTTTAAGAGAATGAAAAACACCGGTAGTGTTGATCTTATAGAGAAGAATATGAAATGAGAAAAGCATTTGCGTAACTCACCGGGACTACACAGGAAAACAGATGATGTACAAGCGCAAATACCAAGAGAGTAAAAACCAAGTATTTACTTGTAATCGTTACCATTCTCGTACAAAATAGGCCAACTCATCACTGCACTTCTCCCCATAACTAATGTTCATATTCATTTTTAGAATCTCGATATTAATAGATACATTTTGCACTTTATATCTGCATTTGCAGCTTTGGAGATACTGGCCTTAATCGAGACAAGATTAAGGTCTCGATTAAATTTAGCTCCACTGTAAATAATGACAATTGCGTGAAATGCAGTGTACTCTGGATGCACCCCCAAGATTACTGTGGAGAAGATCAGACGTGCCGCGCTGAAGGTGTTCATTACATTTTCCTTTCAGCCACAATAATCAGGGCAAGCGCCTGTGTTCACTGTTCACATCCGAATCAAAAGAGAATACTAATACCACACCTCTCTCTCTCCCTCTCTCTCTCTCCCTCTTACACAAATACTGTACACGCGCATTTATGTATGCATGCCAGCCCACATACACACACACACTCATGCACACACACACACACACTCACTCGCACACAAATCCCCGCGACCAGCAGGGGTCCAAATCAAGCTGATTTTCCCCTTTGATTTTCCGAGGGAGGCCTGCTCAGATTTGATTCCACAAAGTCGGAGTGGAGCGGCCAGTTTGAGGTGGTAGGAGACAAGGGGGTGTTTTGCATATTATAATGTAGGAACAGATAAGGGGGGGGGGGGGGGGGGGGGGGGGGGGGGGTATGAGGGGGAGGAGGGAGGGTGTGTGTGTGTGTGTGTGTGAAAGTAATCTCTCTTTCTCCTTCTTTCTATCTATCTTTCTCCCTCTCTGTCTTTCAGTCTCTCCCTCTCCCTCTCCCTCTCCCTCTCTCAGCAAATTCAACACACAGCACAGCCTTGTGGGGCGAAAAAAAAAAAAAGAAAAAGAAATAATCAAAGCAACACCAGTGTCTAGCTATGCAAAATCAGCAGAGTATAGTATTTGTAAACCCGGGCTAGCTGTTCAAACAAAGCATGATTATATATCTCGCCTTCGCACTCTCCCTTGTCCTCCTTTTCCCATTTTTCCAGGTGAGAAGATTATGTGGCGGGCTTGTGTCATTTTGCCCAACATCAAATTGCACACACCTGACAGTAACAGCCTAGAGTGTGTGTGTGTGTGTGTGTGTGTGTGTGTGTCTGTATATCTGTGTCTGCTGGACGTCTGTATACAGTACACTGCAAAAAAACGTCTAAACAAGGCATTTAGTCTCATTTTCAGCCTTCAAATCTTATTTTTCTTAAACCAAGAGAAACATTCTGCCAGTGAGGAGAGATAACTCCACTTGTTTCCAATGCAGCTTCACTTTTTTCAGGAATTTTCTAGAAATGAGTGTCAGCATCTTGAAACAAGTCAGAAAAAGGCAGATCACTGCGCTACTATCAAGAAAATGACTCTTGCTTCTACAAAATTCTTGAAACAAGTTGATTTGCATTGGAAAAAAGTGAAATTATCGAACTTTATTGGCAGATTTTTTCACTCGTTTTAAGAAAATTGTGATTTCAGGACTCAATAACAGACTGACTGACTTGTTAAGATGGAGATTTTTTGCAGTGTATGTGTGTGTGTGTATGACGGCGTGTGGACATTTGTGGGTGTGTTTGTTTTCGCGGCCACTAACGGGAGCATCGGGAGTGTTGAAAGGTTGGCCTTCGGTGTCGGTGGACCTCTAATTTGTTCCGCCACGGCAGAAGTTGGCTAATGCAACACACCTGCTATCCCTGTACCATCATTAGCCGGTGCAGCCCGGCAAAAAGGTCAGCCATAAACAGAGAGATCACAGAGAGAGAGATAGAAACACAGAGAGAGAGAGAGAGAGAGAGTGTGTGTGTGTGAGAGAGAGAGAGATAGCAGGAGAGAGATGAGCGCTAATGTGGGGATGATGAGTGGGCGTGGGCTGCCCAGGCGCGGAGCGATGCATGATGGGAACGGAGTGCAACACTTCACACACCCGGGGCGCCTGCCTCTGATCTTGGCAAACAAGCCCCCCCCAACACATAGGCATGATCGCACACACACACACACACACACACACACACACACACACGCACACACACAAAAACGACTCACTAAACTGCCTTGCTTGTATCGTCGGCGGAGGATCTGCAGAAGGAATCACACACAGTCAGCTGTGCAGATGTGATACAATTTATTTCAATTAAATGTGACGCGAAATGGAGAAGCGGCGATGACGGTGCGTTCAGAGGCTGAATAAATGAAAAACACCCCATCCATCTTCATCCATCTTACAAAGCAGCCACTGTGGAACATGCAGGTAGTCAACATTTGACTATATCCCAAGACAGGTGATTATAGAATGGCTTGGAACGGGCTTAAAGTCCCCATGAAATAAACTCTCCCATTACTTTTACCTGCTGGAAAACAGAGTATCTTCCATGGTGACCGCATGCTGCACTAGTAGGCGTGAATATACATTTCTAACCAATAAAACCATCAGATTTTTGAACAGTCCCGCCCCTCCGCACCCCTCCCCTCCAATAAAACTGCCTTTCTCCCCCTGACTCATATTCCATTGGTTTAGACTTTTGAATGACCCCTCACTGCGTTACATCCCGCAAGTGCAAATGCAAAATCAATCAAATCAAGGAAGTAAAGATGCCATTTCGTGGGGGTAAACTACATTTCCCAGAGTGCCTTGCGCGAGGCTTCCTCCCCACAGGGCCCCGGATGACAAATACCAGCACTGCTCCTCCTCCTCCTCCTCCTCCTCCTCCTCCAGTGTCTCTGCTTTCTAATTAAGAGGAGACTCGGAGAGAGGAGAGCGTTTCATAGGCTTCTCCACTCTGTGACACCCTACATTCCCCCTACCGTAAAACAAGTCATCAAATTAATACGTGCAGTAAGGAGGGACAAATACTCCCCTGACTACACTTGGGCTGACACACACGCATGCACATGTACGTACACGCGTGTGCGATGGATGCCGTCGTCTCACACACACACACACACACACACACAAAGAGCTCAGTGTGAGAATAGATGCTGTCTCCCCATACCTGGCTCCTAGGTAATTAATCGCTGTGGTATTTAGGAGTGTTCAAGTAGACAAATATGACAGAGACAGGGACAATTAGTTTGCCTGTTTAAGCTACATTAACTCCCTCAGCTATTACACCCCAGTGCCAAACCGCAAGTTCTCCCATAGGAGAGCAGCGCTGCGATCGCCCCTCACGGGCTGTGGGAGAACTGAACATTTCATCCTGATAGAAGGATGAAAAAAAAAAAAACTAAAAATATAGGAGAAGGTTGTTTGTTGTGCGGCATAATTGGGAATAAATTTCAATTATCTGTCATGTCACTTGGTAAAGTGTGTTTCTTGCCGGGTGCGTGTAAGGGGGATTTTGGGTGTAAATTGGTGTGTGTTTGTGTGTTTGTGTATGTGCGTGGGAGTATGTTTGTGTGTGTGTGTGTGTGTGTGTATGTGCATAACTCTGCTGTCAGGTGAAACCTTGTATCTCCAAAATGTCAACTTTTTAGGAACTACAAAAAAAAAATCTTGTTTTTATCTTGGTCACCCTGTGCTTCAAGAGAAGTTAAAACATAAAAATCACCAAAATTGGAGTTACTTTTGGAGATTTTCACATGACAACAGCGATACGTGTGTGTGTGTGTGAATGGCACAGCGAATTTGCAGGACTCTCAACTCCCGCAATGCATTACAATCTGACTTTTGGGTTTAAAAAGAAAAACCTCTCAAACATCATTTGATCAGAGAGCAGCAAATGTCAAATTCTGTGACTCGCATGCCTGGATATACACAATTGCCCCTGACATTGACTTTGTACAGTACAGTGCAATGTATCTGAATCAGAATAAGTGGATTTTCCTGGAACACACGGCTCCCGCGGGCCTTGAAAACCCTTGAAAGATGTGGATTTGAGGAAAATAAAATAAACCCTTTAAAGGTTTTGAAAAATGAATGGATGGCCTTAAAAACACATGATTTTTTTCATTCTCTGCTCTCTGCAACTGTCTCCATCAACACTTCTCATCCTGAGGAAAACCCCAGTGATGGAGGTTTGTGTTGATATACAGCAGCCGGACCGGGATTTCCTGACTTGACAAGATCATGAGTGATTTCAACAAATATTATTCTACAGAAACGGCGATGAAAAACTGCCGCACCAACGGTTCAAACTTTAGTCCTGCCCACAAAGACGCTGATTGGCGCGGGAGTGGGCGGGACCTAGGCTAGTCTTACCCCAAAACAAGCAAAATCTTTGAATTTCAACAAACAACCTTTAAAGTAAATGAAAAGGCCTTGAATTTGAAGTGAGTACAATACATTTACAGGACTTTATCTCTGTGGCATCGGTACAAAGACACACTGACAACTTACACAGTTCATCCACAGACAGATACAGCCAGCCAGCCGGCCGGCCGGCCAATCAGCCAGATGGTAAGCCGGTCCCAGCATGGAAGTGGCCGGTGTTTAG
Organism: Centroberyx gerrardi; assembly: GCF_048128805.1. NCBI lineage: Eukaryota > Metazoa > Chordata > Actinopteri > Beryciformes > Berycidae > Centroberyx > Centroberyx gerrardi. Next base: position 5,973,548 of record NC_136017.1, read on the forward strand.
CACTGATTGCATCATCAAGGTCCGACGGCTGAACTCTGCTCTCCCGGTGGAAAAGAGAGGGAGGAGAATATCGATGCGGTGTCATCTAGGTCGGCCCCAGCGACACAACACACAACACATAACACACATTTGATCCGCTGGAGTGGATCATCCACATAGACACCAGTGTGATGCGTTCTTACACAGAGGTGCAGAGAGACACACATGAAACAGCTGAAAAATTGGGCTTTTATTAGAGTAAATATCTATTGGCCCACTTCCGATATGATGGAGGTTCCTCATACAAATAGTCTGTAAAACCTGCAATGAAATTTTACTTATTTTAATTATTCATTTAATGGTTCAGTAATGGTTTTTGTGAATTAATTCTTCATTTAACGGCAGTAATGTATCCCAGAGTTTCCCTACTATTGAATAGGTGCGGTGGGTCTCCCTCTTTTTAGTGTCCCATGATGCTCTAAATGCTGTTTCAGAGGCTTTTCCACCCTGACAACAATAACATTCTGGGGGAAACACTCAATATTCGGTCAAATTTAAAGATATTGAATAAAAAAAAGTTAACACTAAATATCGGCTATCACCGATCTCAGTCTAGCAATTTCGGTATCGGTATTAGCCTTCAAAAACCCATATCAGGCGAACCCCATCACACACACACACACACTGAGACACACACATGAGCAAACACACATCCACATGATCCCTCCAGCACCATCTCATCCTCTCCACCGCCACACATGACGAGACAGACCCCGGATTTAGAGAGAGCGCTTTCTCTGTTGTCGGACTTTGTTTACCACAGAGGAATCATTTGCCTTAACTTTCCCAACCTGTGAATTAAGTCATTACGCAGCGGGTCAATATGCATCTGCGAGTGGACGTATGGATGCGACAACCAAACTCATTTGCATGATAGATTTGCTCAATTTGCACCCCTGTGCGAGGGGGAAATGGTTGAGTCTGCTGGCCTGCGCTGACCTCGTTCTGAGCAGGTAGCCGGCCACTTATCGTCAAAATGGGGGGTGAAGCAAAAAAAAAAAAATAATGAATGTCAGGGACCCTTGCCAAGTCCTCCAAAAAGTTAGCAACTCGTTTGGCACTCTAAACAACAAAACAATGATTGCTCTCTTGTCCGTATTGCTGGTGCAACGAGCCAGCGGTGCCAAGACTCTTGTGGAAAATTCATAACAAGTGGGTGTTTGACAAGTAGCGACAGACGCATTAACGCCAAGGTGGGAGAAACCGTAGCTCACTGGTTGAGTGTTGGTCAACACAGTCTGTTGAAGCTTTTCCGCTTTTTTTTTTTTTTTTTTTTTTTTCACCGTTTTGTATTCGATCAATCTGGAATGATCTTGTGATACAGGTTGTTTGTGCTGAAAGAATTGACGCGAGGCCAAAAAATGTGTTTTTTATATACAGTATATTGTGAAGCACCCACATGTGTACAGCGTTGTGAAATGTGTTAATTTGTGTGCAAATGAAAATGTGTGTGTGTTAGAGTGGGTGTGTGTCAATACATTATGAATACTTTTTATAGTATTAATAGTATTTACCATATGAGCAGTGAAGATGTCAAACTTCAAAATCTGGTTTGACAAGATATCTGTGCATAATCCTAACTGGCTGATAATTATACTGTCAGTAACGCTGCTGTGTTATTTTACCCACAATAACACAGACGTTAAAGCGGTTTGGTGAGTTCAGACGACTTGATGGAGTGGCTGTCAGCGCAGGGAAAACACAACATTTGTTCATTCATTTGGCCGAGCTGTATCGGCTGCACCGATTGGCTATCGTCGCAGCGTGGCGATTAGGATTGGCTTATAACAGGCACCGGAGCCGGCGTTTGCAGACAGGATTGTGGGATTGACTCATGTACTAGGGGTGGGGACGACCGGGTGCTGCCCTCCATCCTTATCCAGGGAAGAGGGCAGCTGGCTGAGAGAGGAACTTCAAGGATAAAAGATGAGGAAAACCCAGCAGCGGTAGTGAGAGAAAAAACGTGCAAGAGTGACAGACAGAGAAATAGAGAGAGCGAGAGAGAGAGAGAGAGAGAGCAGAGGAGAGAGAACGATCAGTGTGGCGTTTTAAGCAGGCTTTAAGACAGCTGATAAGAGCTGAAAGAGAGAGAGAGAGGGAGAGTCACAGGCGGAGTGAGAGACGGAGACAAATATGGAAAGAAACAGGGAGAGGAAGACAGCCAGAGAAAAAAGGAGAGGCTGATCCACGCAGGAGGGAGCAGATCCAGCGTGGCAGAGGCTTGATAAGCAGCCTGATCCGTCCGCTGCTTCAGCCTCCACCTCCTGCGCCTGCTCCAACCCCAGCTTCAGCCCTATAGCCCCCAGCTTCAGCCCTATAGCCCCCAGCTTCAGCCCTATAGCCCCCAGCTTTACCTCAAACCCCCTAACCCTAACCCCCCCTCCCCTCCCCTGGCCCAAACCCAGCCTGAAGCTCAGTTCACGCCTCCTGTGTGGCAAAATGCACAGAAGTTGCAGAAGGGCAGTCCGTGTGCCTTTGCATTCATGCTTCTCACGCCTGAAAATTCAGCTCTCCCAATCCCCCCCCAATAAGAAAAAGCAACCCCCGCCGGAATCGGCCAATCACAGAGAGAGGCGCTGCGGCGGCATCAGCGTTGTTGCAAATCTCAGGTGGTGCACAACCAAGATGGCGGTGCGAGCGGTTGCAGCGGCCTCTCCAAGTTCAGTAAATTCAAGCACTTTATCTATAGTTTTTATGGACAGTTTTTAGATTTGGGTGTTTGTTACTGTGTGTTCATTTATCTGAGTCTGTTTTATCATTGTCTGTGCACTATTGATTATGCACTTGTCTTGTTACTTTTCTTACTACATCTCTGTTGCACCTGAGCCCGGAGAAACAGTATCTCGTTTCACTGTGTACAGTCTATGTATACTTGAATGTATGTATGTAGATTTATGCAGCTGAGATGACAATAAAGCGGAACTTGAATATGAACTCAAATGCATGTTTTGGCCGTACCTCCAGCCTAACCTCAAGCCTCAACCCCACTACCACCCCAACCCACTCTTCCAGCTCTAGCCCCACCTTCAACCCCCTTCTCCAGCCTCATCACCCCCTCCTCCAGCTCTTGCTCCAGCCCCATCTTCTGCCCCTTTCTCCAGCCCCAAACCCCACCTTTAATCCCTCAGTCCCCCCTCCTCCAGCCTCACCCCCAGTCCCACCCCACCACGCTCTTCCACCCCCGCCCCCCCTCCCCCTCCTCCTCCTCCAGCCCTACCCCAAGCCTCATCCCCCTGGCTCAGCCTCTCTCTCTCTCTCTGGGCTCCAGGCTCCCCAGCAGGGGGTTGGAGCGGGGCAGGTATCCGCAGTGCAGCACGCTGTGCCTGGCTGCTCGGGGCGGCTGCCCGGGGTGAAAAGCTGGCAGGGTTCTGACGAGCGCGGGGTGTCATCTTCGGCACCCACCGCCCGGCAGAAATGAAAGAGAGGAGAGAGAGAGAGAGAGAGAGAGCGGAGAGAGGAGACGGGGGGTGGCGGAGGTGGAGGGAGACGGGAAGGGAGGGAGGGAACGGTTGAGTGAATAGGCGTGCGTTGTAAATCTTCACCGTGGCAACATGCAACCGTGGAGAAGGGAGGGTGACGAGTGGGTGATGGAGGACGAGAGGGAGAGAGAGAGAGGGATGGAGGAAGAGAGGGAGAGAGAGAGATGGCGCAGAATACGGAGCGGATTTGCCTCACTCACTTAATGCACTGCTTATGACAGCTAAAGGGGAAAGTGCGCTGGAAATTGGTGAGGAGGAATTACCAGTGTTATACCGCTTGCCATCTTACAAATGAATACCGTTTAGCCTCGGCATATAAATGAGTGGATTTTGCTTGGAGAGGAAAAGAGAACGAAAGAGAGTAGTGGAATGAGAGACAGAGGAAGGCAAAGTGGCGGCGCAAGCAATCAGTGGCCGGCGTGTTTTGCGGAGGTGTGTGTATATGTGTGTGTGTGTGTACGCATATGCATTTGCGTGCATGAAGGTACGTGTTTGTGTGTGTAACTGCGGGCGTGTGTGTGTGTGTGTGTGGCTCAGTGTGAGGCTCTGTGCCGAGCAAGCCGCCTGAAATTATGCAAGCAAGTAACAATGAGCAAATTGAACCTCCACACGCTGACACACACACACACACACACACAAACCCAGCACAAGGTCAGGCTCAAAGACAAGGGAGTAGGGGCGTTTTAGCAGTGGGTGGGAGCGAAAAACAGATCATGATAAATTGGCTCACATTTTACAAAACGCTGCCCTTAATGCACCTCGGCTAGCCAAGCCCGCTAGCCCGGCGCTGGGGCTGCTTTAATAGCAGCAGCTAGCCATTTGTGATATATGAAAACCAGGCTGTGGCACTAATTGCGCAATTACAAAGCGGAAGCGGTACCGTGTTGTGGCAGCGTGTGGAGGAGAGAGAGAGGAGAGAGGAGAGGAGAGGGGTAGAGGATAGTGTACAATAATGTCCCTCTCTCTTTATTCCTCCCTCTCTTTCTCGTTTTCCTCTACCCCGTTAATCCTCCCTCCACACCCGAGCCGCCTCCTCCGCCTCTCCTCCTCCTCTCCATCACTCTCCTCTCACCTTTTCGCAGAGGGCTCCGGCCAGCCGAGCTGCGCCCCTGGTATCCCTGTAGTTTATTGAGTGGTTGGGTGAGTGTGCCAGTTTCACTAAACCGCAGGGAGCAGAGGAGCTGGGAGAGAGAGGGAGCATGTGAACATGGTGAAAGAGAAAGAGTGTGGAGGGGTGGGGGCGGAGGTGGGAGGAGGGAACGGGAGAGGCTGTAGAGGAAAGGCAAAATTTGTCTTGCGCGTCGATGAAAGGACAATTTATTAGGAGCTGCTCAGGGAGACAGAATATTTTGCCCCAGTGCTTTACGGACTGTCTGGATGAGGAATGGGAGCATATTAGCGCTGTGCCGGGCCCGGGCCCGGGACGGGCTGGGGCTCAGGCTGAGGCTGAGGCTCAGGCTGGAGCAGCAGCAACCTGGCACCGTCACAGCCAGCCGCAAACACCCATGGGGGTCGTGGATCAGGGGCACACGGGGATGCGGGGGCTGCGGTGAGGGTGGAGGCGGTGGGAATGTGGGGAACGGACCTAGATACAGCCACCAAACCTACAGTATATCGTCATCTGATTGTGAATCTATCTAGGAAAAATCTGTGAAAGCCCAATCACGGCTGTTAGTTTGTGTCATGTTAAATTGCTAAACTATCTCATGGTGTAACTGTCACCAGCCCAAGATGTACACCTGTGGTTTTCACACTTTATCTCTGGGGAGAGGCATTGTGAGAAGATAATTTCTTGTGCTGCAAGTTAATGTGTAAAATAATCTACCAAAAATGACCTTTTTTTAGATTACTAGCCTACAGTAGCCATCTGTGTATTTCATTCAACCCACCTACCAGGGATACAGAACACAGCCAGTAGCTTTGGTGGCCAATTGAAGATTACATTTCCAAAATGCTACTGCCATTTTGGAAGAAGAAATCCTAACTTGATGTTCATCACTCAATATCGCTAAAATATAGAAAATCCACTCTGTAAACTGTAAGATTAATCGACCAACTATCCTGTAAATAGTCCAATAATTCATTTTAATTTAGTCCTTCCAATCATTTTACACATGTACTCTAGGTGTCACTTTTTTTTTTTCATATACAATGACATTAAACATATAATACAACAACATACAACATAAATACACGAAAGGAGATGTCCATACACTGTCCATTTGCATTTATTAATGACAAAAAATAAATAAATGAATAAATAAATGTACAATAAGTAAGTAAAGGAAAACCCAAAGACACTTTTTCAACCCATGGAAAAATCACATCATTCCCATTCCCATATTTTCCTACATCCCGCCATTCAGGTGCCGAACAAAGGCCGGGCGACATCAACAGAAACGCCGCTCGGTTTACATCAGCCGGTGGAATTATCTTGCGGGCATGCAGTATGTTTGCTCACTCCCGCGGCGGCGAGATTAAGGAATCCAACACCGGTTGGCCTGACAGGCAGCACAACAGTAGGGGCACCGCAGCAAACAACACCTGTGCACATCACAGTGGATAGCTATCCCTGGGTAGAGCTAACATTAGCATGCCGCTGTAAACACGAGCCAAGCAGGTGTCTCATCATCCATTACCAGCGGAGGGGCTTTGATTGTATTTAAGTGAGACAGTATATATCGCCGCGCAAATCATAGTGACTGAGATAATTAAGAGGCTGGGTAACACTTTTCTTTACAAAGGCCTTGTTCCAGTGTATTAACCTGTGTGTTAACCTATGGAAAAGTACTGTGAGTGCGTGGTAGTACTGTATGTATTGTATAATACCATGAATCATGCTCATGAGAATGAATATCGGCGTACATTAATACACAGGAAAGAGCAGGGTGTCAGAGGGAGACAAGGCTTCCCATAATGGGACCTGGGAAGGGAATAAACAATACCAAGATGGAAGATACAACAACACATTAGGATTCTCCTCAAATAACAACCTTTTGATTCATTCCCACTTTTCTATCTGAATAGCTGGTGGGATCCTTGCAGTGTGATAGAGGAGAGAAATGGAAGCGGGGAGAGCACCGAAGCAGCAAGGTTAAGGCTATAATTGTTTTTCCTTTTAAAGGCATTTGGTTAATTTTCCTCCTGCATGGAAACAGAAAAAAAAACAAAAAAAACCACAAGAAAAAGCAGATGGTCACGGAAAAGCCAAGCGGCGTTTCTCCGCGTTCCCTCGTCTCTC
>NC_136017.1:5982806-5997806 GCF_048128805.1 Centroberyx gerrardi
CTTAAAGCCGCTGCCACACGGGAAGGTCTGTCGCTATCAAAGCCGCAGGAAATCAGCCAGACAGAGAGAAGGAGAAGGAGAGAGAGAGAGAGAGAGAGAGAGAGAGGGATAAAGAGAGAGGAGAGAGAGACAGAACAGCAGAGAGGATTTCTTACAAAGCTCCCCTAACCATCTCTCGAAAAGAAAATCCTTTGTACCCCTCTACCGAACCCGCCGCCCTCCCTCACCTCCACCCTCCCCCCTCCCCCCGCCGCCCCTCCCCTTCCCCGCCGTCGTATTTAAGTCCCCGTGTGGAACGAATGGGGAGCGAGCCCTGGAAAAGTTTGTCTCGGGGAAGGCCGGGTCGCTGTGTAGCTGATTATATCAGTTTCAGCGGCGGACTGGTAATAGGCTCCTCTTCGCGCCGCCGCTAACCCCGGCTCTCCCCTGGCAGCCGCCGAGAGTGGAATTAATCAGGCCTACTGGGAGCCTCCTCCATCCCCTCTCCGCAGGCGAGCCACTCCGCAGTCATTTACCAGCCAATCCCACTGTCAACCCACTGTCATTTAGGCCCTTTTCATTACGCCTTTTCTCCCCCCCCCAACCCCCCCTCACACACACACACACACCCCACCTCACTCTCTCCCTCTCACTGGAAAAAAAAAAAAAAAGGAGGAGAAAAAATGGAAATGGGTGACAGATTAGCCTAATGCTGGGTACTTTTTATAGACGGCCTATTATGATCACTACCCCCTTTGTATCAAACACACAGAGTGGGGTTGCTGCAAAACTGCAAGAAAAAAAAAAAAAGAGAAAAAGAAAAAGGGACAGGGATAGAGTGAGATGAAATGAACGACACAGAACTAATAAGAAGCGAGCGACAACAGCGTTTTCCCATACAGTCACCTCTTCTCTCTCTCTCTCTCTCGTTCGCCCACTCGCTCTGTCTGTAATTAGGCGACTAGCCTGTTAATGAGCCCGTGCCAAAGCCGGCGTGGGCCCGAGCGCGCCGTTGTCCTAAATGTGACAATAGGTGGCCAACTTTGTTCGTCGCCTATGAAAACCCCGGGCAATAACCACCAATTACTGTGGCTAGGTGTCCCTGGGGTGCTGGGCCCCCGTATCTGGCTGGCCTCGCCTGCTAAGCCTGCTTAAGTGACCTATTTTGGGCTCCGAGGCAGTCTGTAAAACACCTCAAAGGTTAGATTATCCCATGATGAAATACAAGGCTTCCCTGCCACAAATTACCCGCGGATGAAGAGCGACCAGGCCATTCCTATACCTTCGTCTCTCTCTCTTTCTGTCTCTCTCTCTCTCTCTCTCTGTCTCTCTCTCTCTCTGTCGTTCTTTCTCTCTCCCTCCCTCTCTCTCTCGACAAGGCAGAAAAAATATTCATGAGTAAACAAAGGGAGCGATTTGAAAAATGGCTGGAGGAAAAAGAGATTAATAAAAAGCATGAATAGTGCATTATGGAAGTGGTGAGGAGCCCCGCCATCTCATTGGGGTTAGAGGGAGATTGCATTTGGGCTTTATTAAGAGTGCCGCTCTCAGTCGCAGTCAAGAACCCCAAAGAGGAGGCGACACGGCGACGTCTGACTGACAGCGAGCGGCGCCGAGGGAGGAAGAGGCCCGACAAACAGGCTTCCACCTCTGTGACCGCCGCGGTAAGACGTCTCCCTGCATTTGCACCTTTTTAACGAGCAATCGTCCAACGTCATCAAGGCATCCGAGACATTCGATTTTCACGATTCTCCCCCGCGTAGAAAGTTTCCGACACAAATCATAAAGACTGCGTGTACGCTGAATTGGTGAGGAAGTAGCCATGGGATAAGGATGCGATCCTGAACAGGTTTTCTACGCAGGATGTGGTGGTTATGATTATGCAGAGATGTGACTGATAGTGTGAGCGCGGAGCCCGCAGCAAGCCATTGAGTTTTCTGGAAGGGGGAGGCGGGGGGGGGGGGCGGGGGGGCGGGGGGTGGGGACGAGGGTGGGAGGTGTGGCTGGTGGATGGACTCAAGACGCTGCTTTTTGTGATGGATGGGGCTGTAGTTTAATAGTAAAATAAATGGGTCTCAGCACTAATTTCCCCCTAATTGTCTCATTGATGGACTGCACTGTCTCAATTTGGCTTGGAAGCGGCCAGCAGTGGTAATAATGGTGATTGAGACACTGTTGGCCATATCGTTGCCTCTATTTTTTTGGAAAGCCAAACTAAAATTCCTGTCTTTGTGAATCAGAAACAGGTTACAGTGCGACTTTACCTGCAGTTCCGCTCCAAAAATAAACTACCTCATGACGTCCGTGCGGAAGAAACTAGACATCGCTAAAACATTTAAGAACCTTTTTTTTCTTTCTGCGATGACAACAAAATGGGGCTGTGTTAGGCCGAGCCAGACGAGAAGCAGACTCTGTGACCACAGCAAGCGGAGAGCCCAGACCCTCCTGTGAGACCGGGCCAATTAAGATAAGAGGCCGTTAACCAGGAAGTGCTTGTTTGACATCCTGTCATGTTAACGAGGACAGCCGTAATTGGACTCGTGTATTTAACGGTAGCCGTGGAAGGTTGTTAGTCGTCAGCACTTACATTTGTTGTGCACCGTGAAAAAAGAGGAAATTTGCTAATCTCTGTAAACAAGAGGAATATTTCTGCCCATGATACATAAGGATGCCTGCAGTAGCTGGGTGTAAATGTTGAGACTTTTAACCTATTCACAAAACAAATGGGGGACTGTGCACTGCATCATACAAAGGCTTTTTCATATGATAAGTTTGCTTGTGCAGTTCTGCCTGTGGTGGCATTCATGATAACATCGCCGGGCATATTAAAAGAGGCACGGCGAGTTCCTTATATTGACGATCCGCCCGCTTCTGCCGGGGTGAGCTGCTTCAATCGTGAAACATTTATTTTAAAGGGAAACCCAAACACCGACAAACTCCCCGTGACGATAGTCCACAAATCATCTCGGCCGGGGGCATATCCTCGGCGGCGGGACCTTTACCGCTCGTCGGCAAATTTCAGCGGCACCGCGCTAGCAAACACAAACCCTGTGCTCCGCCCGGACGCGGAGCCGCCGATGGGTTCAGTGTAACACTGTGCAGGCGGAGCGCTCACCGGGAGCCGCCGTGCGCGCCGGAGTTCCTGTTTGTTTGGGCTCGGCCCCGCTTTCAAGCCCCAGGAGGAAGCGAGCTGGCCGGGGTTCTGGTCGGGATCAAACCTGGGCCTCGAGCTGGGGGGAAAAAAAAAAAAAATGGCCGATGTTTATTGTAGCTGTGGCTGCCTGGAAGTGACTGGCAGAAAGCATGCACGGTTTGTCAGAGAACGAACAGAGGCCAGAGGCATAAAACAGACAACCTCTTCATACAAGGGAGATGACTGGGACCACACTTACTGCACCCAGAGAATTACACAAACACAGTATCAATGTCCGCGCTTTCGAGCCGGTTATGAATTCCCATACATATATCCAGAATCTATTAAAAATCCCGTTCGGGTTGACTTAGAATTAATTCTCCTGTATAAACTCATGTCAACGTTTGAATGTGCATGAATGAGATAATGACACACAGCCTGTGTAAACACGGGCGCTAAATATTTGAAAATGCAGGTCACTCATCAGCGGAATTATAGTGCTGAATTGTGTTTCTCTGCTGGCTTTGCGATAACCAGGACATTCTTTAACCTGAGCACCTCCAATTAGAGGATTGGAGAAAGGGGGATGTGGGGGGGGGTGTGTGGGGCAGGGTGGGTGTGTGTGTGTGTGTGGGGGGGGGGGCTGAACGCTATTGCTTTGACCCGCCCGCTTTACTCGGAGGCGCACTCGAGAGGCAGAGATGTGGCGGCAGGATATCGCAGAGGAAAAACAGGCTCAGCCTCAGATGGCCAGGGGCTGCCTGTGCCTCTCTATCAATGCAAAACAGACTACTTCCTTGGGCAAAGAGGACATTTCACTTTTTATAAGCCTCCCTCTCTTTTTTTTTTTCCTGAGCGTACATTAATTTTGAAAGCAGAGGGGAGGCAGAGGGGAGTACAGAGAACGAGAGCAAGAGACAGAGAAAGAGACAGAGAGAGAGAGAGAGGGGAAAGGAAAGGAAGAGAAGGGGAGATGAAAAGCATCTTTAGGATGCCGGAAACATCTGGTTTCATATTCGGAGACCCGAAAGGAAATTGCGAGTAGACAAAACTCTTATGTTTTGATTTATTTTATTATTTGATGGCTGGGCGATGCCAGTCATGCAGCAGAAACCCATGGTCGTAAATACAGGAGCTGAGCTACGTGACAGGGCATTAGGGATGTCTCCTTACTGTCCTCGGACTGATTGATACTGTCTCTAATAACATCCACAACCGCTGCGTTCTGTCCTAAATTACACAAAACTGAAGGGCTATTGTTAATTGGATGAATGGACGCAGGACGGGGGAAGGAAGAAGGGAGGGAGCGGGAGAGGAGGGGGGGGGGGGATATAGGAAATACAGACGTGAAGAAGGCAGAGCAGAATGAGAACAGGGAGGATGGCGGGAAAGAGAAAGGGGGTGATTTAAAGAGAGATAGAGAGAGAAAGAGAGATGCAGATGAGCCACTGTAATCACTTACCCCCCCCCCCCCCCCACTTTCTCAGTCTCAGTAGTTTATTCCAATCCCCCACCACAATCTCTCCTGTATGTGCAAGATGAAAGGGAAATTTAGGTAAAACTGGTAAAACCGCAGTCTTATAGTGATATTTTGCTGAAGTAGGACATTCATACTATGTCTTCATGGGAATTTATGTCTATGGTGGTTTCCATTTTCTGGCTAAGCAGCAAAGCAAAACGTCTATGCAAATCAGAATTTTGGTCCAAAATAATATTTCTACCGTTTGAAAAGATTTCTGCTCTGACTAAATGATTGATAGCTCAAATTTAAGTATGTTTTTTAAAGGATAGTAGGTAACTTAAGACTTTGGTTGACAAAATCATAACACTTTTTGAGTATGGATGTTATATAACCTAAATGATGATCTTAAGGGAAAATGAATATATAGCAGCATTTTTTTCACCCCTCTATTTAAGGAGGATTTAAGACGTCCAGTGAGGTTAAGATTAGTGGTAAATTGAGGTTTTGGTGTCTAATCGTCTTTTTACATGATAATGAGATAATGAGCTTGGATGTTAACAGCCCACTAACATCGGCTACCCAGCAATCAGTAGTGATGTCTGTCACTTAACTATTGAAAATCATACTTCTAACACACATACCATCTAAAGTGGATTGACACAGATCTTAGTGTTCTCTTCTGTGTCCTAGGATGGGTATTTCAAGAATTATTAACAAAAACGGGAAAAACCCCTCTAGTGATTACACATTTTGGGGTTTTGCCTAATGTCAGGCAATGAAATGTTGCTTTGATGGCTTCATCTCTATAAAACTGACGGCTACAACACCAAGTAGGCAATTTCCCAGCCAATCTGTTCGCAAAACCAGTCCCAGCAGCACGGCTGAAACGTGGTAGTATTTTGACCCTCACAGCTATCCTTTGTGGAGGAGGCAGAGTATGGTCTGTGCATTAAGCCATGAGTAACTCTGCCAAAAACCTCCCAATGCAACTGTGTGAGCCGCAGCTCTTAATGTAGTGCTGAGGCGTAGGATGACCTATGAACTGGCCTCCAACCAAGAACACAAGTAGGTGGATTTATGTCCGAAGAACACACAGGTCACCATCCAAAGTTCTCAGCACCACACATAAGAAAACGCTTTTTATTTTTATCCATTTATTTATAAGTTTTTGTTTTTGGCAGACTTAAACCGCAACATAGATAATGAAAGTTTCCAGCAGAATCCAGGAAAAGCTGTTAGGACAAACCTGGTCTGACAAAAACATTTTCTGTTTTCCATTTCACAGGCCGAGGACGGAGATGATGTGACACCTTGTTCGGAAAGCCAAACTGCTAACGTACCATGAGGGTGTACGTCTTTAGCGTGGGCGACCCAAGTGGGAATCGAACCTCTAGCGGTGCATGCATAGCGATGGTAAGTACGAATCACTTTACTGATTCGAATCGTTTTGTTCAGTTCGGTACAAAGATTCAAATCGCTGACTATGGCTGCGGTCGAATAGTCAAAAAAATACGTCCTAACTCCTATTCCTAACCACTTTTCCTTGACCTCGTTGGAAAACGTCATGAGGTCAAGGAAAGATGTGAAGGAGAATTCATAAGGACTTGACAACCGCGGAAACCAAGGAAAAGACAACCGCGGTGCTAAGAGAATCCGACTGCACTTACACTAGGCTACGTAATTATGTGACGGCGGATGTTAATGACGTGGGTCTGCCGTGGTGAAACTACAGTGTTCCGAAGATGGACTACTAAAAGCGCATCTTAGATACTTCGCCCCATATAAGCCTATGCATATAATAGCTTAAGAACCACCACACAACTCAGTAAACACCTTGAAATGTTGACTTGATTGTGCTTTGAAGTTGTTATGGCTGATACAGGCCTTTATTAAGGCAAGGGTTTCAGCATCTGTGACTGAAGTAAAATTAATTAATGATATTCCTAAAGGCTGGCAATACAACAACGCTCAGAATGAAGAAATAACTAATGCAAACTGAGCATAGGTTATGGCATAAGATGGAAAATGCTTAATAAGAAACGATAACTTGCATGATGATCTGCGTCCCTTGACGGTCATGATCGTTTGTTTTCGTGAACGGCCGAATGGTGCGTCGCTTTAAATGTTGCTGCTGCAAGGAATTGTGGGACGGCATTATCTCCTTTCCTTTCGTAAAGGATGGTCCAGTGTATCCTATGCTAAAGGAGCTAAGTAAGGAAGCATTGAAGCACCTTTCCTTAGCATTTAGAGAATTCGAACAGCTCTTATCATGGCTGCCACTTAGATACTTCATCATCACTTTAGATACTACGTCATTTCACTCAGTTAGGAACCTTCCTAAGCAAAAAAGACAATTTGACCGCAGCCTATGTGATTCGTTCAGTTCAGAGGTCTATTGTTCATTTCAAGGGAGTCAGCAGTTCACAGTAAGTTCAGTCAGTTCGGTCAGCTGCTTTGAAAATGTGATTCTTTGAAGATTCGTTCAAAAAGATTTGTTCGTTCATGTACTGCACAACACTGTACATGCAGACCAAGGGTGAACTACCTACTTCAGGTAATGTTACACAGCAGGAATACCTACTGTATATATATTTCATTTGTCAAGATCTTCATAAGCTGACAGAGATGGGCACATTTTTTTCCAAATCCGATTCTCCATCAAATCCATTTGGATAATATTAAACTTTTTACTTGCCAGCCTGGATTGCATTGCCACCCTCTCATAGACAATGAATGGAGGCGAGCTGTTTGCCACATGAAATCACATCTGGCGTGCAACTACCGTAACCCTGTCATTGCTCATACCATGCTCCACCCATTGAGGTGCAGGACCACCCCGTGATGTGTCAAATGCTATTGGGGGAATACTTTTATCCACAGAGCGTGCATCTTCAGCACGGGTGGCCCCAGCAGGAATCAAAACCCCAAACCTTTCTGTGTGCTAGTGCCATGCTCTACCCACTGAGCTGCACGAGACCACAATATATATACTGTAGTATGAGCCTGTGTGCAAATTGTGAGCCAACAGATGGGAGGAGGTGAGCTCCGGTCGTCCTCCAGGCCATTCTCGCCTGCCTTCCCGCTCTGGAAAGCAAAGATTTACAGCGGCAGCCTCGGAAAAAAAGGAGCCTGCAACATCTGGAGACGCGTGACGCCGCGGCACGGATGGCGGTGACAGTGGCTAATTTAAAGGTAGTAAAAGTGTTAGCAGGAACCCGGAGAAGAGTGATGGACAGCTGTATTCCCCCGGCTGACCAGGGTGTGAAGTCATTGCGGAGCAGAAAATAAGGCCCGAACAGGCTGTAGGTCTCACCGGGCCGGGGCTATTCCCCCCAGCTTTAGATTCATTAGCCCGGAGAAGGAGAGAGAGAGAGAGAGATGGGAGGAGAGAACGAGAGCGAGATGAGACAAAGGGAAAGGATGGAGGAAGAGTGGGAGAGAGCCAGAGAGATGGGAGGAGAGAGTGATTGAGAGAGAGAGAGGAAGAGGATCAATCAGGAGGTACGGCGATAATGGGGGGGTGACACCCCAATCACAGAGAAAATCTCACTGTAATTCTGTTTGCTTGCCTCACAATGCGAACGTAATTGCCGCGATCATTTACGGGCGGGAGACAAATCTAGCCCCGGATTATTGTTTTCCTCTGACTGATATGAACTGTTCCATTTGTTCCACCGTCTACAGCGTGGCGCGTGTTTCCTACAGAGTGACACGTTTTCCTCGGCCCCTGTGGAATTCATTTCCACACGACCCCTTTAAAGGAGTCAAAAGACAGCTTGTCGCATTGGCCGGTCTTCGCCGCAGCTCGCGCGGTGATAAAACACTGAAATCTCTGAATCTAGGATAACAAAATTCCCATTTTTGGCGTACCTGTCCAGACAGCATGCATATGCATGAGCCCATATGGATGGTGGGAGGAGAGGTAGGCGACTAGATCCCTGCAGTCGAAAACTAAATAGTGAGTTTGACCCATTTTATCTCTCAAATCCATCCACCATAAGCGAATATACACCTAGAGACTAGTGTTGTTGTTTTTTTTTTGCCTCTCCCAAAACACACACTCGTTTGTTTCAGCCAAGAAGGGTAATGAGACAGCCCGCTTTGGCAATAAGTTTAATGTCACAAAGAAAGGTCTTTTTTGTGGTTGTTTTGTTTTTTTTTCATTGAGAGAGTTAATTGCTGAAGAGAATTAATTAAAAAATGTTGACTTGAGAATTGCACATTGATTACTGTAAATATTCTCCAGAGTTTTGCTCCTCTAATTGAGGAGCATTCTGCCTGGTGCATCTTATTACGTGGGCTACTGTATTAGCTGCAGCATTTCCTAGCCAGTATTGATTTTTGTATGTTTTTGCTTTGATGAAGTATAATACATTCAGATAGCAGAAATGTCTGTAAATATTCAAGTTGCAATTAGTGATAAGGCAGTGAAGCGTGTGTGTGTGTGTGTGTGAGAGAGAGAAAGAGACATGTACAGTGCAATATTTTACTGATTAACTTTCTTGTATTTACCGTGTGTCAGTGTCTCTATGTGTGTGTGTGAGGTTATGTGTGTGTGGGTGGGTGGGTAGGTGTGTGTTTGCTTGTGCGTCTGCATGCGGGGTGTGTGAGAGTGTAATTGTGTGTGTGTGTGTTTCCACAAATTAGCTCCACTTGCATGAAGCTTCCCTCCAACCCCTAATCTAATCAGACTGATAGATAGACAGTTTAACCCATCAGCCACATGCCCCGTCCCAATGCGCTCTGTCCATGTTAACCTTGTAACATCACACACACATACACACACACACACACACACACACACAGACGAGCCCAGTGCTGCACAGAGAGAGACAGGCAGACAGGTGGAAGACTGAGGCCTTGTAATGAAACATGACTGGTGAAGGGTGAACAGTCAGGCAAAGGTGCAACATCAAACCACCTCCCTACCTCAGAGACAGAGAGAGATGGAGGGAGACAGAGAGAGAGATGAAAGGAGAGAGAGAGAGAGGGGGGGGGGGGGGGATAGGCTGGAAGACACGGGCCAAAATGAGAGATGGAGAGAGGGAAGGAGTTGGATAGACTGGATAAAAATGCAATACAGTGGGAAAAGACAGAAGTGCATCAAACCAGCCGCTACCTGGGAGAGAGAGACAGATGGAGATAGGGGGGGGGGGGGGGGGGGGGTTGCGGGTGGGGGGGGGGGCGGGGGGGTAAAGGTGAAAGAGCGAGTGAGACATAGTGGCGACGGAGGCAGAGAGGAAGAGGCAGGTAGAGCGAGGCAGACAGTGATGACAATGGAAAGAGAGAGAGAGGGAGCGATGGAGAGATCAGTTGTAATAAAGGGAAGAAATGAGCCCAACGTTTTGGATGTTTTTCTCTCCTTCTCCCTTCTTTCCATTCAACAATCGAATTGTATAAATGTATCTTTTGAAATGTGGCAAAAAATTTAATGCGAAATGAAAAGTGAAATGAATAAAGACTTCCTGAATGTCAAAAAAAAAAATTGAGAGAATGTTTTTTTAAGAATTAATTAGTATTGGGCAAGTTGTTACCGTTCTTTAGTGTCAGTTAATGTTGGCCATATTTCATACTTTCAATCGATGATGAAAACAAAGAAATACACTTGTAATACACCAACTAATGGCCATGCAGCTACAATGGAGACTTATACATGGGAGAATCAGCAGGTTTATTTATTTTATTTTTTTTAAGATTATATTTATGGCATTTCTGCTTTACTGGATAGTACAGTGGAGAGCGACAAGAGAGTCCCAGGCCGGATTCGAACCCCGGGATATCGGGGCAACACGGCACGCGCCCCAGCCGACCGAACCACCAAGTCGCACCACTATCGCATCATTTCTTTATCGACAAAACCGTTTTCCGATTCGAGCGCGCGTGACAATATTTTGGGGATTTTTTTTTTGGGCGAATTTTGCCTTTTCCATTCAGCTTTTCGAAGTCGCTACATCGAAACCTAGCTGTCTCCTCCTGGCTCTCTTTTTCTCTCTGTTCCCTCTCTCTTCCTCTGTCTTCCCCCTCATTTTTTCACCTTCTCCCTCCCTCCCTCCCTCCCTCCCTCCTCTGACTGGGAGTGTATCTACCTATCCAGGCAGCGGTGCTGGAGGGGTCCCCCAGGGCTGGAGTCCTTTGCTCCCGGCTGTTTGATGTTGAGCCGGCGTGGATGAGCCTCAGCTCCCCGCCCAGAGTTCGCCCCCGTCATCAAACACCTCAGCTGGGTGCCGGGCCAAGGCTGTGGCCCTAATCAAACACAGCGCCTCCGCCGACCCCCTCGCACACTCCAAATGGGGAAAAAAGACTAATTATCGAGCCAACCTTCAGAATCACTCAGCACCGCCTAACATTGACACGGACTCCTTGCTTCTTGCTGTTTGGGTTAGGTGTGTATATGTGTGTGTGTGTGTGTGTTTGGTCCAGTAACAAGGTTGTGTGTTGGGAAGACAGAGATTCCAGGCATAGAGAGGAAAATTCTCCCTCAAGGAAAAAGTTGAACTTAAGATACAGGCAAAGATGTTAATAGTTTGATCGCTGATCTATGTTTGGGCAATACCTGTCGATTTTGATAGATTTCATGTCCGTGTCGTTTAAGTTATGAGGAGTACGAGCTCCGAGCTGTGGAATTATTATTTATTTTGACGCTGAAAACCAGGGAGTGAGGAGGGAAAAAAAGGAGCGAGTGAGGAGAAAGACAGTGGGAGAGTCAGAAAGAGAGAGAGAGAGAGAGAGAGAGAGAGAGAGCATGAGCCCGTCCTTGGAGAGAAGGCGAGCGCTCGATTTTCTGTTTGCTGCCATTTGTCTTGTGCTGCTAAGAGAGATCAACAGTCCTCGGCACACAGATCAATATTCTCTTAACCCGCACCTAATCTGGCGCGAGTTTCCTCCAATTTCACCTTCCCCCGCCGCCGCCGCCGCCGCCGCCGCCACCGTCGCCATCGCTGCTCGCTCCTCCTCGCCCACTTTCCCTCCACTTTTATTTTCCCTCTCCTCTCGTTTTCAGCAATCATTTTCGGGGCGCCGGCATGACAGCCATTTTTCATGCTCCCGGTCCGAGCAGGTGACATAGAAGGGAATGATGTTTCCTGACGCGGATGGGGGGGAGGGGGGCGAGGGGGGTAAGGGGGGGGGGGGGGGGGGGGGGGAGAATGATGGATACGATGTACTGGCGGGACGGCGGAGCTGCCTGCGACCGAGGGGCCCCCTGATGCCGGCGAGATAGACTAGCTGCCTAATCGGCCACATGACATCGCAAATTCAGCTTCTGTCCCTCTCCCTCGCCCCCCCCCACCCCCCACCCCTCCTCCCCCCCCTCCACCCCTCCACCCCTCCCTCCCTCCCTCCCTCCCCGAGCGCTCCTCGCCCCGGTATCGTCTCCTCCCCGCGTCTCTGCAACTCCCGGCGCGCCGTTAGAGCTGTTGTCAGAGTCGTCCTGTCGACTAAATGGAGCGCTGTCAATGTGTCCCTTCACTGTGACGGTTATGGGAAGAGAGGGCTAGGAAGCTGAAAGAACAGTGTGTGTGTGTGTGTGTGTGTGTGTGTGTGTGCTTCAGCGTGTTTGTTTATATGTATTTGTGCGTGTGTGTGTGTGTGTGTGTGTGCGGCGGGGAAAGACTTTTTTTCTGATCTGATCTGCGCTCTTGATCTGATTTTCAGGGGCGTTTCGGTCCTTTTCAAGGGCAATTTTATTGAACTATGAAATGACACATTTGCATTGCATATTGGCAAATTAAGGCTCAATTTGTGCTGTTGATACATGTTTTATTTTAAATCATAATATACCACATGTCCAACACTTCATTCCCACTACTGGAAACTGGTGGCAGGCCTCACAGAAGAGGATGGTCCCACTTCCCGTCTCTGTCCCCACAGAGCTGAGAGTTGTTGAGTTTTTTTATGATATTGGTTGTTTTATTTTCTACTATGTGTCTCTATGGTGACACATTTTCTACTGCTTCAGGCTGCGTACTCTGTTGTTTTCTGATCAAAAATAGCTCAATTTTTTTCACCCAGAAGGCAATGGAAACAATTGGGGGGGATTTCACTTTTAACTTCAAGGACATTTTTCCCCTTTACTCTCTGACCCTGGCGTGTGCATGTATGTGTATGGATGTGCACGTGTTTGGATGTGCATGTGTGTGTGGGCATGGATGTGTGTGTGTCTGTATGCATGCATGATTCTGTGTGTTTAAATGTGGGTGCATATATGTGTGTACATGTGTTTGTGTTTGTTCATATGTGTACATTTATATATAGCCTATGTTTGTGTATGCATGTGTATATATGCCTCTGTGTTTGTGTGTGTATCTGTGTGTACATGATTGTGTGTGCATATGTGCATGTGTATGTGTGTTTGTGTGTGTGTGTGTGTGTGTGTGGCCATGCGGAGGACCAAAGATTCAAAGCTAACACCACTGGATTTACAAAGCATCCAAGCATTGACATTATGTCAGTGATACAGGTTGTTTCACGATGCCCAACCATCCCTAACTTCCTCTGATCCTTCCAATCCTTCCTAACCCCGTTTTCCACTTTGTTTTTGTACCCTGAACCAAACCGGCGAACTCGTACTCCTCCGTTTTCGCTCTTCCTCCGAGACCTTCGCTTTGTCATCAGACAAGCCGGGTCGGGACGGAGAGCGCGTATCTGCATTTGCTTCACGCTCGACGAGTTTAAGGAGCCCTGGACATCCTCTCCTCCCCTTCGACAAGCCGGCGAGTGATTGGCAGGCCGGCGGGAACAGAGCCTCTCTTTCATGGCCGCGGCCTGAAGTGGAGGGCTTCTTCCACGGACGTACGTCAGCCCCCCGGACAGACAAAGCCCGCTAGTGTACGCTGCCTGTACTCAGGGCGAGCGCCACACACAGACACAGTAACAGGAAGACAGCGGGTCCAGTTACCATGCACGCACACACACACACACACACACACACACACACACTCACAAAAACGCACAACATCCAAGCACATACGCAAAACAAGACAGCCGCACACGTATGCATGCATGCAAGCAGAGTGCAGGAACAGTCCTGCACACATACACACACAATGTGACACACGCAAACAGACCGACGCACATGCATGCAAGTAGGGTGCAGGAACACACGTCGTACACACACACACACACACACACACACACACACAATAGCTGCTTTCTTTGACAGGCTGGCATAACAACACAAGCCAGTCTTGATCCTGGTATACTTTGCCCCACATGCTCCAGACACGCGCTGCTTACAGGATTATGTCACAAATGAGTTTATAGTCCTCTGTGAGTGTGTGTGTTTGTGTGTGCGTGAGGGAGATAGACACACACACACACACAGAGTATACAGTATTGCGATACCAATCTGCCTCACCAATCATTATTAACAGACAATGCTGAATTTGTCCCACATGAGGTTCTTCACATTGTGCATCTCCGCTAAAACACCAGGAACAACAGTGAGCAAAATTGTTAGTTTTGCTCGTATACAGACAAAAACTTGACAGATGCAAGAGGTGGCCGAGTCCAACACCACCCAAAAGAACACGAAATATGATATTATGGCACGGTGCAAATTCAAATTAAAAAAGTTTTGGAAACAATTTAGAAAAGATATCGAGATCCTGATTTCACAAAACGATGCAGGTAGCAGCTACGCACGACCACAGATGTCCCGACTTTCATTCTGGCACACAATTTACAACAGGTTTTCAGCGTCGGTGCAGGTCGCCCCACCAACATCTATTCCACATCAAAATGTTTGCTAGGTTAGCACACTCCACTCCACTCTGTCTGAATGAATGCTACTGTACTGTCTAGAATGGGCCTGTATCCCAGTTGGCAAAATGACTATTCCAGACTGTGGGCCTGCGGTAAGGAGCATACAAATGAAAATAGCAGCAGAGAAAGCGCTTGTCTCTCTCCAGCCAAGCATCTGCTAAGCATTTTAATGGGGATCAATGGAAGGGCAGGGACAGGAGATCGAGGGGTTGATTGGCTGGCCGGCCCAGCGCTCACACAGCCACCGCTCTCCATACTGCCTGCACTGCTGTTTACAGCCAACACAAGCTGCTGCCCTGCCTGTGCACACTGCACCAGTTGATGTGTATATCTACAGCGTGTGTGTGTGTGTAGGTATTTATATGTTAGTGTGTGCACACTGCATTAGCTGATGTGTATACCTATGTTGTGTGTGTGTATGTATTTATGTTGTGTGTGTGTGTAGGTGTTTATGCATTAGTGTGTGTACACTGCACCAGGTGAGGTGTATATCTATTGTGCGTGTGTGTCTGTGTGTATTTGTGTGTATACTGCACTAGTTGATGTGTATATTTATTTTGTGTGTGTGTGTGTGTGTATCTGTGTTTATACTGAACCGGTTTATGTTTATATCTATTTTGTGATTGTCTTAGTGTGTGTGTTCATATGTGTGTATACTTAAGCA